>NW_015638568.1:855818-868003 GCF_001515625.1 Sinocyclocheilus rhinocerous
TTCACTTTCGCCAGAAAGTCGTGTATGCCTAAGGTTAAAAATAAATGACATTTATAGCGAATGCCCCTATAAATGGTCTTATATTTACGATTTAGTTTTAATCCAAATGATGCGTGCTAAGTAAGCGAACATCAATAAAGATCACACAACAGAAGTGCGCGCTCTCTCTCTCTCTCTCCCTACCATTAAGTAACTTGTGCATTGTTTTACGTAATTCTTTTTGACATATCCGACCGAACTAGAAACTTTCCAGTGATGTCTGTGAGAAAGGGATATTCACTCGACAAGCTCGTGCATCTGCGCCGCCGCGCGCGCAACACACTCAGCGTGATTTGCTTACCAGCTGGCACAAATCAGCTATACAGGCATTAATACTGATTGTTTTATATTCATTGCATACATATACTTCGTAGACATCTTTAATCTCTAATAACTCCATTCTGCTGTCTGTTGTTGGTGTTTCTTTGTCTGAATATGGCACTTATCACATGCTGTGTGGTATCGGCGTTTGGTATCAGGGCATTTTAACGAGTACGAGTACAGGAGCTCAGTATCGGGCCCGATACCGATACCAGTATCGGTATTGGTGCATCCCTAATTATAATGACGATAGTGCTCCACTCTGTTCTAAAAATAAAGAATCAGAGGGGAAAAAGTTGTTTTACACTTATGTTAGTGAACCAGGTCCACAGCTTAGTAGTAAAAACCCAAACAATAATGGTATATGCGTTAGTTGAACACAGACATGGAGTACTGATAAAGCATTGCCGTTTGTAAACCAACATATTGCTCCATCCTTTATCATGATTCCAAGTAATAAGAATGACAGACATTCTATATTAATCGACACATTTCTAGGCCCACAGCTGATTAGCAGCACTGTAACGTGAGTTAGATGGAGACCTACAGCTACATTAAGTGTATACACAACACAAGCCTACATATTTTGCACATTCGACAGAACATTAAAGCAACAATTATTAATCATACTTACAGATTGTGATTCAGAGGAGCAAGCTGGTCCAAACAAACTGGGCACTGAGCCATTTTTCAAAGACAACCGGTTTATGAATCCCGCATTGAACTCGCAGGGATTGGGGAAGCAGTCATCAGTGAAATGACGGGAATACAGCAAAAGGTTGGGATTATATTGCTGGGGTATCGTAGTAAAGATGAATTTTAACCGCTGACTCTTCTTCACAGCCTCATCCTTTGGAAGTGAAAATAAACCACTTTCATGAATTCACTTTCATCGCGGAAAGCACAGATGCTTCTCGACATTACGTTATCCACACCAACAAGCTACAGCGTTTGAGGGATGTTTTTGCGGAATTTACACATAGAATGTAGGCGGGCATTATGCAAATGTGGTAACTTGTGACATGTGAACTTCGCGGAAATGGGATTAGAATTTAAAACTACTCGTTTCAGCGGTTCAGAGTCGACTCCTTTTGAGAAACAATACAGAAACAAATTTGAGAAACAAATTTCAGCGTTACAACTTTGAAGACTGTTTACATTCACATACAGCTACATTACAAACTGCATCAAAGGTAATTTACAAAAATACATAATAGGGGCACTTTAAAGCATCAGAACTCAAAACTCAGAACTCAGCGAGTTGCCTGTCTAGATGTCATTTGTAGGCATCATAGCTGCACTCCCGACACAAAGACTGTTCCAAATGTTGAATATTTGATTTAAGTAAAATTTTGAGCCATTATCTGTGGACACAGCAATCCCACAGTTCATTGCAAACAGAACAGTTATAATTTTCATCTAAGATGGACATACACAACTGTTCAAAAGTTTGGGGTCAGTAAGATTTGTTTTTGAAAGAAGACTCTTATGCTCACAAGGACTGCATTTGTTGGATCAAAAATATAGTAAAAACATTAATATTGTGAAACATTCTTACTATTTTAAATAACTATTATATTTGAATTTATTTTAAAATGAAATTTATTGTGATCGCAAAGCAGGATTTTCAGCAGTCATTACTCCAGTTTTCAGTGTTATATTGATCCTTCAAAAATCATTCTAATAAGCTGATGAGGTACTCAAGAAACATTTATTATCAATTTTGAAAACAGTTGTGCTGCTTTATATTTTTGTGGAAATGGTGATATTTTTTTTCAGGATTCTTTGATTAAAAAAAAAAAGTTCAAAAGAACAGCACTTATTTGAAATAGGATTTTTTTGTAACAATGTAGAAATCCTTACTGTCACTTTTGATCAATTTAATGTATGACTGATTAATAATTCTTGAATTTTTGAATCAACCCTCTACATTGCGAGTAAATCACTCACATATGCGACTAAATCTTCACTCTGGGCGACTAAATGATGTCTAATGTTAGCCAATTGCTAATACATTCTCAGATTTTACTCGCCAGTGTGTGAGTTGGAGGCTAAGTAAAAGTTTAGCTCAGATATATTTTCACTCGCCGAACACTCTGACTGAGCGCATCAGAGTTTCACTCTCCGTCAAGCGATCTGTGCTGTTTTTCAGTTCATCTGAAAGGAATTGCAACGCACCTGTATTTAACGTACCGTAAACTCTAGTGTGAAGGGCACAACTCGCCGTCGCTTTGTTTCACACACACGCAGCGAGAGAGGGAGAGAGAGAATTGACGCGCTACCTAGTATGCGCACTACATGTAAACGAAATTCTTTGTTGTATTTTGCTGTCAAAATAACATAATTCCTTTGTATTTCTTCAGCATTTTAGAACTGTACTGTAGTGGAGGGAAATTTAGGGTTGAATTTTTACATATTCTTCCAGTACTGAAAAGTAGTTGTTAAATTTATTTAAAAACAAATAATTTTTAATTAGCATTGACATGTTCTATGAATTGTTTGTGCTTTTAGCTTAGCAACATGCTACCATCAATCTCTACTGGAGTCAAATGTGATTGTTAGTCAAGTCTTTTGTGAGTGTCACATGAGCAACTTGTATTTGCATGCATGAGTGACCCTTAATTGAGTTGCTGGACTGGACATATAGTGTTTCAATTCAGTCACTTCCAGGTTCCATTTCAGTTAAAATGCTTCCTTAAAGGGATAGTCCACTCAAAATTTCAAATTCGGTCATCATTTACTCATCAGTACAAACCTTTATGACTTTATTTTTTCCGTGGAACACCAAAGAAGCCATTTAGAAAAATGATTCAATGTTTTTTGCCCATACAATGGCAGTCAATGCGGTCCAATGTTGTTTGAATATTTTCTTTTGTCTTCTACAGAACAAAGTCAGTCACACAGGTTTGGAACAACATGACGGTGAGAAAATAATGACAGAATTTTCATTTTTTAGTTTATTCAAAACTTATTCAACTTCTTGTCGCTTTAAAGTGCTGTCAGAACCAACAGCCTCTTTAGAAAGTAACTGCTTACATCGACTGCAGACAGCCCACGAGGATTTAAAACAGAACCAGAGAGTCTCAAAAGGGCTAATTTTTTTTATCTAAAACTATATCCTTTGGCATCAACCTTACTATTAAAGAATCATCTAGGACGTAGGTCAGTCTGGCTTAAATAAAATTCACATTTTTTGCTCTTTTTCTGGGTCTTTCCCTTGCTCCATATCATCATCTATCTCTCCTTGTAATTACACCCTCCACAGACAGCAGTGAGGATAGAATAATGTTCTCCCTGACAACATGCTGTCTGTGCCGGAATCTTTTTTAGGTTTACTGGGAGTCCTGCTCACTTCAGCGTTGAACCTTAAATACCACCTTCGCCGGCAGCTCTGAGATCCCGAGTTTAGCTGACACTGGTTCAGCTCAGTAGGAAGCTCAGGACAGCTGATCAGACCCAAAAGCTGCTCTAAGTGCTTCATATAGCTACACGGCATAGAATTCTGTGACCGGACCTGACGTTTCTTGGCCTGGTTATGAGTTTCATCACTGATCTTTCCAATTTTACTCAGCGGTCTCTTTAAAAGAAAGATGGATGAGTGAACCAGAGGCCCCGGGAACCCTATAAACACAAATGCTGTAGTAGCTGTAAAGCAGTGGTCGCCAACCCGTCGATCGCGATCGACTGGTAGATCTTTATCACTGTCCCAGTAGATCCCGAAAAAAAATAGTAAAAAGTACAAAAATGCATTACATTTCTGGGGTTATATTAATGTATCACTGAAGGGAACTGTCTTGAGAAAAGTTTTGATGGCAATGGCATTTTCTTCTCCGCCTCAAATTTGAAGTACAATCTGGGATGTCTTTTTCTATCAATTCTTCAATAGGTAGATCTTGTCTTTCATAAAGGCCGAGGTCAGGGATCTTGGGCCTAAAAAGGTTGGTGACCACTGCTGTAAAGCATGCTCTCTTGTTCTGTTCAAAAACACACATGCACTTGCACACAATCCAGAATGCCTTTAAAGAAGCAGTCAGTCGCTGGGTCGTGATTGCAGCGTTGCCATGGAGATCTCTTGTTCGTCCTCATGCTATCTTCTCTTTTCTTTACCTTTCTATAGGACAGCTCCCTTTCCTTCCTTCCTAGTACCTCTCTCTTTCCATTTCCCCCTTCTTACTTTTCTTCATCCTCTCTTTCTCGCTAGCTTTGGAGAAAGTGAAATTGGGCGTAATATTCCAAGTACAGAGAGTGAAGCCCATCTCTGCCTAGAAAAAGAGAAACACTTTTTCAACACACACACACAGTTGCGGTCATACATGCCCAGAAAGCGACAGTCACGATGAAGAACTATAAATACTTCACCACCTACACATACACCATCTCTCCCTCTCTTTCTCTCACACACACACCCAAGTTTTTTCTACAAAATTCTGTTTTTGTGAACCTGACTCCCATAATTGGTTCTAACTTCATACTAAACAAAAGCATACTATTTCTGGTAGTATATTTCAATGTTTTGTTTATTAAAATTCTAGTTATTAAAACAAAACTTTTGAATGAGTAACTTTAACTATTCGTTGTAATATAAACATCCAGACAAGTAACGAGTCAAACTGAGCAACTATTGTTTCGCTATCCGAACTGTTAAAGTCACAATGAAACAAAGTAGCAACAGATCTTTCTTTCTGTATTGTGATGTAACTGTGATGTAACATCTGAGTCTAACTGATAATCTAAAAAAATTGGGCCAGGCACTTTTATACTTTGGTTGCTGTTGATTGGACTTTGGGCCCATTTACTCTTGGCCACTTCATGCATTTTCTTTGATTACATAGCTATCAGATTATGAAAAGGTGGACCAAGGTGTAAATGCCCTCTGAAACGCATTTGAGATAGACTGCAATCCGATTGCACAAACCACTTCGAGAGGTGGTTTGAGACACATTCCAGATGCAAAGGGATAAGTGTAAATGGATCTGGTTGTTGAAGCCACATATGTAAATTTTACTTGCTAAATTATTTCACTAGTGCTAATGACGCTCTCTCAACTGTTGCGGTCTATGATTTTGAAATCAACTGATGATAAATAAAACGCAGTGCATTTCTGTTGCTGTCTGTGATGTGATCTCCGTTGAATTTGCATATAGCGTTGGAACTGGAGATCGGATTTATAATTGTTTTTTGGAGACACATTTATGTGGCCAAGTGTAAATGGAACAGTTTCAACAAATCGATTTGAGAAAACGCATGAGGTGACAAGTAAATAGGCCTTTTGAAATGTGGGTGTTGCACTCAAAAATAAATGTGAGCTTGCAGTCGATTGTGGGGAGATGGGGTTTAAGTGGACTAAATGATTGGGGAAGTCTGGCATTAAAATATTTGAACATTAAAAGGTTAAACAATTTAAAAAATAAAACATACATGGATTAATCGTTCACAATAAGATCTATAACATGCATTTACAAAAAAAGATGAATAGTGAATTTCTATTTCTTGTCAACTTTAACTTGTGATTCATTAAATAAACCAATTCAGAAATTCAGAAGAGTTATTTATATATGAATCATGCTTCACTAGTCATGCTGTATGTTTGGTTATGCTTGCAGAGGGCAACAATTATGTAATATAAAACGGATTTGACCTGTTTTTCAGTTCCAGAAGAGGGTGGAATGAAAAAAGAAAGGAAGGACAGGAAAAAAAGAAGGAAACAAAGAATTGACGGAAGGAAAAATGAAATTAATAAAGCAAAGAATGAGATATAATGGCTTGTTTCCACCGAGCGGTATGGTTCAGTAGAGTACAGTACAGTACAGTACGATTTGAGCCGGTACACCCCGAGTACTCTTACTTGATAGGCGTGGTGTATGCCGGAAAGTAGCGATCGACGTCATTCTCGTGCAAAGAAAAAAGCACGACATTGTCTGTGTGTATAAATATAAAATTATAAAATACACTGTTATATTTATTGTGTTTGCGCACTCTGATGTAAACAAGTTTCACAAACATCACCATGTTTGGATGTTTCTCACATCAAACCAGTCCGATGAAACATACAAAGGAAGAGAAGCACGGATGAACTGATGGATGGATGAATGACAGACAGGGCCTGCAGGTAATGCATTGGGATGTAAATCCCACACTGCCTCTATTTAAAACTAGAGTCTGGAGGCAGCCAAGGGCACAAACAGAGAGCAGATGGAGTGTCTCTCTCACACTCCCTCTTCTTCATCACACCTCTCCCCTCACTTCTCCAGCTTGTCCTATGTCAGGAAACTGTCAACAGTGAATAAATAATCCTGATATTAATACGCTCTCCCTCAATGAGCAGCAATTCCTCTGAGATGTAAAGCTCCACAGGGTGGCCGGCTCTTTCCGGAGCGCTGCAGGGTGTGGTTTACGCCCTTCTGCCCTAATGGAGTGTAGATATCAAACAAATACACCTCTAGTGACCGTTTACTTGAGCTGAGCTTTAAAAACATGTACCGAGAAAGACTGAGAGGAAAAAGAGAATGTGATACCAAAGGGAAACCTGCAGAGAGCTAAGAAAAAATAAAATATACAAAAACTATCAATAAAAACTAGGGTGGAAGAAACGATTCTGAAAACTTCAGATACTGAAAGCACTTCTTGTTTATTGTTTGTAATGTGTTTCTTTGATCCCCTTTATTACTTTCAATTTCCTTGTATGTTTTGAAGCTATATTCAGTTAGTTAGTCATTCCTGACATACAATTGTTTATTATCCATTTGTAACTATTATAGTACTTATAATTATTCAAGTCTTGTTTACAATTATACAAGAAAAAAAACGCAGATCAAGAATCGTTTTAGAATCAGACTGTGATTACAAGACCGGAATCGGACTGGATAGTGAGATGCCTTAAACATTTAACATCATAGAGGTATAAAACAGTCACGCTAGAATTCACCGTATGAAACTAAAGCACTAATAAAGACTAAAAAAGGTGCCGAGACACTAATAAATCAGTTCACAAAAAATAAGCATTGACTGTCATTTCCTTACATACACACACACCCCTACATGACGTCAAGCTCCTGAAATCAGAGAGAAGGCATCGGCACTCCCTTCAGTCAACTTCACACCCAGTGCAACTGGAAAGGCCTGTTTACACACACACACACACACACAGCGTTTCAGACTCTGGACTTGATCTTAACACAGTGACTCCAAGCTCGCCGTTGTAAAAAATGCAAAGCCGTGTGTAAATGTGAGCCCTGTTCGATCTGCTGAAGGTCAGGGAGCTAAACAGGGTTTATAGTCCGCTGTGTTCACAGTCTCATATTAAGCTTAATCTTCAGCCGCCCAACTTCATGTTCCCAAACTTTGCACTTTCTGACAGTATTCAAATTCCTCTCCCCGAAAGGTAAATCTGGTCTCTTGTTTTGTTTTTAGGGCTATTTCATTTGTTTGGGTGTGGCAGTTTCACAGATATGTCAATGGAAAAGTTAATCTCAACTCAAAGGATGAGGTGATTGCCATCTTTGAATATTTCCTACAGTATTTACAATATTTCTACTGCCTTTCCCATCCTATATTTTACACAGCTAATAAAATGAATAAATAAACATTTATTACTGTGAGTATGAAATAATAAATACTCAACTATTTTCAGTAAAACAAAGTACAATGCAACTTTTAAATTAGAATTAAGCAGAACAATATAGGCTTAAGAAATAACCAACAATATATGTGCAATTAAAAATGCTTTACATAAAATTTGGTTTATTTCAATGCAGTATCCTACAGGTCAATACCAGAGGTCAACCTAATGATGTCTACCCCAAAAATTAAGGTAGTGGGGGAAAAAAACATTTTACAAATATCTGGCTGATAGTTTGTGTAACCTTCTATTATTACAGCAATAAAATAAATACATTGAATAAAACTACCACATAATGTACAGCTGAAATTTGAACATTCATTACTAAAACAAACAGTGTTTAAACATGGGTTGTGTCATGGGCAGGTATGTTGTTGACGCCCACTTGACTGATTTATTACACATGCAATTGAGTTTACGCACCTGTTGCTCACTGATTGCAACCAACAGTTACACTGGAACAAAGCCTGCAAAAGAGGCTGGCCTTTCATGTCTTTGGGCACCTTCCCATTCAAGCTTTTTGTGACTTGATCATGAGGTTTGTTTGATTGGTGTGAAAGCTTCACCAGAGAGACTGTATTTAAAGGCAGCTTTGCTTAATGTGAACAACAGTACAGTTCACTTTTGCTATGAAAAGAATACAGTCAGGAAGTGAATCACTACTGCTCATCTGTTTTATGAGAGTGTGGTATGTTACCCCATAAAAATCAATGTGGAAGAAATGCAATTTTTATTTCAATTATAATTATTCAATTATAGTAGTTTTATATGTAGGCAAAGTACAGCTTCTATACACTTGTATAGGAAAAGACTCAAATCTCTAAAACTGTTTGCCAAGATGCTTCAATAACAAATGTCCAATCAGCAATCAAATCTGCCAACAATGGCATCATAAAATTCAGGCCCAGCAAATGAGCATGTGCATTCAGTAAACAAACAGACAATACCTTTAGCAAAAAGGTAATTGTCTCTTTTAACTGAAAGGCAAGACTTTCTTTTCTAGAGTTATATTGAGCCATATTGAGTATTATGTTTTCTCTCATTCATATTTCTATGAGTGGTCCGTCTCCTCCTCTTCATACTGCCTGTGATAAGGTCTGAGTATAACAAAGGAGATTTTATTTTCATCAAGTAGGACTTAAAGGTCACTAGAACTGCTGATCAATCTCACCAATAATTTAGCAGCAACCCCCAATAATAAACTTAAACAGTTCTCTTAGGAGCTTTTAAACTTCAATAGTTGGTGAGAGTGGTAAACTACAGCTCTAGCTTTCAGAAAGAAAGACATTTGTGAATTCATCGCATTTATAAATGAAAAAACCCTCACTATTTCAGCTCTATAAACTGTTACATCGATTGACTTCTAGCCTAATTCATTTGCTCATATCACTATGAATTATTTACAACATATCTGAGAAGACACAGCAAGACACTCTAATGTGGTCAGATCACCGTATTGTGGGTCTTCTTTGCTGCCATATAAAGCTTCAGAACCTGAACGAGAGCCATTTCCACAGAGCTGATTACATGCTGATGTTCTGTCCAGTAATTTATCATTAATGACAGTGAGTCTAACGTCACGCCGTCCACCCCTTGAGATTTAACCACACCTAATCCCCTCATAGAGTGGATGCAGTTCAATATCTTGTGGTGACTTTAAATAATGTAGAAACTTTTTTTATTTTATTTCTTGCCTTAGAGAACCAACCATTTGAGCTCACAAAGACTGACGATGAAAAACAAAGCAAGTTACTAAGATGGCACCCATGCTTTATGACTTTATAACCTGTTCTTTCACCTGCACTTTCCTATTCTTCTCTATGTCAATACTGGCCTTTGTTTGTGTATATAAAACATGGATAAAACTGAAACCAATTCAAAACAAGTGTGGGAAAGGATGTGTTTACAGAAACCACATCTAAAAGATGTTTTTATTTTCTTAAGTGATGATCAAGACAGGACTCATTACATATTTATGATATTGTAATCTACCAGAAATGAAACATTGAGAGCCTTGTTCCACTCCAGATGCAACAATAATATAACAGAACTGCTGAAACGACAAGGTGATGCCATCTTGAAGAAGCATTTGCATACAATTCATAAATCCAGGAATTACTATAATCTGTCATTTGCCAGCCATCCTTACACATGACATGATGATGGATTGTCTATATCTAAGCATCTCAAAAGATTACATACCTGCAATGCTATCTAGTCCTTGTAGATCAGCTTTGACTGACTGGATAATATCAGGATTACTACTTTCACATACATAAACTGCTGGCATTTAAAAAAAAAAAATTTTAATTCCAGTGAAAAGATTTGCCTAGTGGAGCGAGAAGTGCTAATGGAGTAAATCATTGCAGTGGAAAACTGAGTCTTTGAGACTGATCAGGGTCAGCGGACCCCACAGAGATCTGTGCTACTATGGAGGATGTCCAAACAAAGCACACCAGACTGAACAGCACAGAACGCATTTCGAGGACTTCGCCAAGATGTGAGCTGTAAAACCCGGCAGGTGCAAAGACATTTCAGACAAAAAGATCATGTTCATTTTTGATATCACTCCAAAACAGTGATATCAAATAGCGACATTATAGACTATTCATAAAAGTTCAGTCATAAAACCTCAAAAAACAGTTACACCCCATACCTTTCAGTACACATAGCTGGTTACCATGGTCAAAAGCTATCAAAACACCTCATCAATAGCTTCACAAAACTTTAAAATCAACATGAAACATCATTAGCAATGTGGCATATTTCCAAGTGACGCAGCATATTCAAGATGGTGATCCATACTAGAATTAAGTCAGACTAAAGAATTTTCAAAACGATTGTGGAGGACTCTTGAAACAATGCAGGCACCTGCTTTTGAGTAGCCTTTCTGATGGGATGTGGAAAATGAAGGTCAAGGTAATTTAATTGCAGCATGTGCTATTTACTATCTTTAAATTAAACTGTGTGACATCATATACTGTATAGGCCTTATATCGACCATCCTGCTCTCATATCGGCATTGGCCAATATAAAAATCCATATAAATCCTCATTTGTAAGTCTCTTTGGACAAAAAAAAAAACCATAAAGATAAAAGCGCCTGCTAAATGACTAAATGTAAATGTAGAACCTTTATTACATGATTAGATTACTGCATTATCCAACAAATGCCTAAAACAAAGCCTAAACAGCTAAAATTATCTGCCACACACAGCTTAGGTGATGTCAGCTGAAAAGATATTTCAGAGACAGCAACTACATTTGGAACAACATAGGGCTGGGCGGTATATCGAGTTTGTACGATATATCGATATTTTCTTTACAAGCGATTCGATATGAGGCAATACCGTTTAAATCGATATACAGTAGTTTGATACGAGCGCATCTGAAAATACAGGACACAGACTGAGCTGCTGCGGTGAAAGTGCATGGTCCAATTTGTTCTAAACATGTGACAAGCTTCATATTAAGGCCTTTAAAAACTGGTAAGACATAGTTTATAGTTTCGTTTCGCATATTAGTTTAAGCGGCTCGCCCCTTCATATGCTCTGACAGAAAGGCTGCATGTGCCGCTGACACACACTAGGCTACTCGCGCTGTTTAATGTGTTTGATATGTGCTGTCTTCCTGAATGCAAACATACCGTATATCGCAAATCGGCCAAAAAATACAGAGATATTCATTTTTGCCCATATCGCCCAGCCCTAGAACAATATGCACTGAATAATTGCACACAGTATGAAAAAGCATTTATTAAAGAAGCAAATAGCATGTTAACTTTACGGAGTTCCTAAACCACATAATTTAGCTAAAACATCAGAATGCAGAGGTCAGAGGATGAGAAACAGGTGAAGGACCTAGTGCTGGGCGGTATGACCAAAAATTTATATCACGATATTTTGGTAATGAATATGCACGATATTGTTATCGTGGGCACTTCTAAATACCGTGAATAATTATATATAACAAATTATTCGGAATTTTGAATGCATTTTAAGAATACTTTTCCCATAAACTTGTCAAAATGCACAACAGCTCTGTATGCTGCGTGAAAGAGCCTGCACACTCTGATGTAAACAAGCATGGACGTGAAGCACATGGCGGAACATGTGAGAGACACTCTGGATGAAAGCGCACTTTCACTCTCTGAGAGCAGATGGCGCTAAACTGCAGAAATAATAATAATAATAATTCATTTAAATGCA
>NW_015638568.1:871156-890429 GCF_001515625.1 Sinocyclocheilus rhinocerous
GAGCAGCCGCGTTCAGTTTTTAATTGTAGTGTCTGTTCTTTTACTGAACTAAATGATTTTTATTACTATACAAAATCAAAACGACGGTGGGGGTCGGTGACGCGGTGGGCAAGTTACGTAACCGGTGTTGCGGCTTAACACCGGTATCATCGTCAACACCATCTATCGCGGCAAGCCTACCGGTATTGCGGTATTTTAAAAATTAATATCATAACAAAAATAAACACCGGTATTCGGTATGAACCGGTATACCGCCCAGCACTAGAAGGACCTCTCTCTAAATCTGTGTTAGTGGGGTCTGGGATTTCAGGGATCTGTAACACAAGCCTGTGGTGTCAGGTCACAGTATCAGCAAGGTGACACACTGAGTTACTGAGGACAAGGAAACCCTGTGTTAACACTTATTGGGGTGGTGTGCTTTTCAGATGCCATAAAGCTGGAGAACAGAGTCACAGGCCGAACAGGCCTCAATTCAGGCTGAACATGAAGGTCTATGAAAAGTTCTAGTAAGTCTACGAAAAAAAAAAAAAATGTTTGTGTGATCCATGTATATTAAAATGATGAAACAGCAGAGTGAGTGACAGATAAAAGTCCCAAAGATGCAAAGCCTGGTCATAAATATAAAGTCATAAATATAAACACACTGTTCCGAGGCCGATCTTTTTTATGCAAAGCATCCTTCCCTGTGCCTGAACCACCTCAATGGAGAATAATGCAAAATAATAACACATTTTCATATCTCTCCTCCTACATAGCAGGCTGAAACTCACCCACGACCTCACTAGTATGATTAGCACCAATGATTCACACCTCACACTCTTCCTCTGCTAAAACAGACACGCTCTGAAGAAGAGGTTAGAGATCTCGGAGAGGGCATCCGGAGATCTGAACAAGGATATAAAGTCCTTCGCTTTTCATTAAGCCACTTAACGGAAAACACACATGTTTGTGCTGCCTGTATTGTATGAAGCTCAGTCAGCATTAGTCACACTGGCATGAGTTATTAATGAGCACTGAATCTGTCCTCTTCCTCCTCCTCACTCTGGATGGCTCAATTTTCCATCCTCTGGCACTCGCACCGCAATCTGTGCCTTATCACATTGAGAGGGGCAAGGCTGGGTATTCTCACTGCCTGTGGTCCAAATTAAACGTACTAACTGTTGACTGATTTCCCCTATAGACTAGTGGTTCTCAACCGGTTTGAACATTTGAATTCCTGTCCCTCTTTTTTTTTTTTTTAATTTACAGAAATTAGAAGTGCCCATAGATTAAAATAAGTAACTAAAAGAATAATAATAATAATAAATAAAATAAACTATTGAATTCCATACGCTTGGGGGTAATTTAAAATAAAAATTTATTTTAAAGCTTGTTTTGTTTTATTTTAAATAAAGTCATTTAAGTCATCTTGAGGCCTCACTGGAAGTCTGTTTTTTTATTTATTTATAGAAATCATCAGTGTCCACATATTAAAAAAAGTAACTTAAATAATTATAATTAAAATTTAAATAATTAATTTGAGTTCCAGAAGTTTGGGGGTGATTTAAAATACATTTTTAGTTTAGCTTATTAAAGCATGTTTTGTTTTAAACGTCATCATGTTTTATTTTAAAAGTCCGTTTGCTTTATTAATTTACAGAAATTATAAGTGTCCACAGATTAAAATAAGAACAATTATAATTAAAATTAAAATAAATAAATTGTTGAATTCCAGAAGTTAAGGGGTGAATTAAAATAAGAAATATCTTGGCTGTTTTTGAGTTCCAGAAGTTTGGGGGTGATTTAAAATACATTTTTAGTTTAGCTTATTAAAGCATGTTTTGTTTTAAAAGTCATCATGTTTTATTTTAAAAGTCAGTTTGCTTTATTAATTTACAGAAATTATAAGTGTCCACAGATTAAAATAAGAACAATTATAATTAAAATTAAAATAAATAAATTGTTGAATTCCAGAAGTTAAGGGGTGAATTAAAATAAGAAATATCTTGGCTGTTTAAAGGTTTTAGCTGATTTTTTAAAGCTTTTGTTTTATTTCAAATCATATTAAGTAATTTTTGGCCTTTGGAAGTATGTTTTTTTTTTTTTATAGATATTAGCAGTGTCCACATATTAAAATAAGTAACTAAAATAATATGTAAACTCAAAATAATTCAATTGTTGAACTGTAGACGTTTAGGGGTGAATTACAATAAGAAATATCTTGATATTTTAGAGCTTATTTTATAAAACATTTAAATCATCTTGAGGCCCCCTTGGATGTTTGCTTGAGGCTCCCCAGTGGACCCTGGCCCTTTAGTTGAGAACCACTGCTGCAGATGGGTCTAAACTGCTTGTTAACTTCATCAGCACTGGCAGACCCACTGTTACTGATTTACCAAAGGACACTGATTATTAGTATGAGGCATATAGGATTTTCAGTTTATCCACTGAACAAAATGACTTACAGTAAAGGTTAAATCAGCCATAAAAGACACTAGATTTACAACATCTACAGTGAGGAACATGAAAGTAGCCTTGAAACTCTTCCTGAACTAACTTTTTTTTTTCTTTTTTCTTCCAGTCACCTGTCTTTTAGTCTAACAAGCTTGAGGGAAATAAAGTTCAACAGAAAAGCAAGCATGACGTCATTCCCAACAATAAAAACACACATTCATACGTATTAGTTTCAGTGCGGTCAGTGTGAAGATATATTTCTCACCTGGCTGGATGAATTCTCAATAACACCTGCTCCTTGCGGCCGGGTTGACATTTTCGCCCAGGGATTCTCAAAAACAGGGCCAAAGGGGGAAATATAAATGGAAAATAGTTTTCAGTGGTTGACAAGCATTTATAAGTTTGTCGTTAGAGGCTATTCGTCTGTTCTGACAGAAATAATCAGTGTTGCTAGCTAGCCTGAACTAGCCACGCAGACAGAGATCAACAAGTTGAAGCCCAACATCAGTCCATATGTGGAGATAAAAAACTTGTTTAGAAGTCTCCAGTTGAAAATAAAGAACAGGTCCTTGAGGAGGATTTATGAAGGGTTTTAAGTCTTCTCGGGGAGATGGAGCTCACTTACAACTTATATTTGCTTCCCAACCGAATAAGCGAGAGTTTAAAAACAATTCATATCCTCCCAGGTCTGAAAATGACAGTCATGGGGAATGAGCACACGAAAAGGAAAAGGGTCTCTCTGCGAGCGATACTAAGTGTTAGGCCAACCAAAAATCAAAATTTTACCGACCTTCAAAAACAAGTGTCAACAAAAGGTGAAAATACCTCAACCGCCAGTTTGAGATAAACGAAAACAAGCGTCGCTTGTCTAAACACGGTTGTGAAGAAAAACAACCATGGGGGCTAATAATGAAGGACTAGCAAACGTAAGCTGGGCTTCAAAAAAATTATCAATCCCGAAAAACCCTCATGATCCAAGAAACCGTCTTCCACCACTCACTGGATCCCGGTGACAAACGGTTCTTGAATGAAAGGAAACGTCTGAGGGCTCGCGTCCAAAGACAAACATCCAGTCAGGTAGTAAAATCCATGATTGGCTTCGGGGCTGTGGTGAAACGGGTTTCAGTGGAGGCGGATCGATGTCGTACTGCGGCCGAGCTGCTCAAACGCTCGTGTCTGATACCGGAACAAGCGCGAGAGGCAACATGGCCGATCTCCGGAGCGAGCGGAGGGGGCTGAACGGGGAGGGGCGGCGACGGATCCGTGCGCGGATACTCTAGGCGTCAGACGGTGCTCGCATACTGCGGTATTCGCGGCCGTAACGGCGACTGTAGACTTGGGGTGACATCATGCGGTCGTTGTTACCGTGGAGATTTTGAAATTGAGCAGATGCCTGGACACAGGAAACAGCATCTGTGTGCCTGACCTGCTGGCTGCTGTGTGATTGAATGGGAAGTGTTCAAGTAACTAAAGAAAAGAGGCATTTGAATTTTCAAAGAACGTTTAATTTTGAACAGGTTTGCTGCAACAGTATTACAGTATACAGCTAACATTTTTAATTTACATCCATTTAAAATCAAACAAAAAAAATCTTAAGTCTAAAACTAGGCATGTATATACAAAACAGACACCACAAAGCTTTCATAGATCAAATCTGAGTTCCTAAGGGATGTGTGAATCACAAAATGACTCTCCATCTTTGCAGACAAAAGAATCATTCAACCCAAAATTAAAAACCTGTCATTGTTTACTCACCCTTATGTAAATCCATAAACAAATACTGTTAATTTTTGTGGAGCATAAAAGGAGAATTTTAAAAGCACTTGTGCACTACATTTAGTGTTTTATAAAGTCATACAAAAGCTTTTTGGGAGAAACAAAATGACATCCTAGGTATTCACAAAAAAAAAAACACACCAACTTCCCCTCCATCAAAGTTCTTAAATCAGGATTAGTGTCATGATGCTAAAAAAAATCTGATAAACTAAAAAGCTACCGTGGAGATTTTTTTAGGTCTGTTTGTCACAAAAAAACATATTTCATGGCTTTAGAATACATGCAATATAGCACACAACACATATGGACTTCCTTGAATTTGGCAATCATGGTTACTATGGACTGTAGTCAATAATTGTTTGATGATTAACTATTAACTATAGTTAAAACAATAATAGTTTGATGAACTCCTCATGTTCTTTAGGAAACATTCTGCTCGTAATGATTTATAATATTGGGCTTGTATGGGATCAGATTCCCGTCTAAATTATTGCAGTCACGGATTTAAAAAAAATTACAAGCGTAAAAACAAAATTTAAAAACAAGAGCGAAGGGAAAAAACTGCATAAGCATACAAAAAATAAAAATGTGCAGAAAATGTCTGAAAGCACAAAAACAGAGAAATATAACCAAGGAAAACATGATTTTGTGTGCAATTCGGATAATTTTGCATTAATATTTCAGTTTTTTGCAATATGATTTTAAATGTGTTTAAAGTTTTGATTCGTGCTTATTTTTTTTTTTTAATGCGTTATCAATTTTTCTGATTTGTTTGCTATACTGAAAACTTTGCTTTCATTTTTAAGTCTTGTTCAATACATCTTTACTTGCGTTTTTATACTTTAGACGGGAATCTGATCCCATAGGCTTGTATCACAAATGCTTAGCACATCCTCCATAACATCATGGAGAGTTACTTTGAAAGATCTGTGCATAAATGAATGCTAATAAATGATGACATAATGCAAATACCTGAGTGAAAGTGTAATAGACCTCTTTAAATAAACAAGCATCAATCCACACACACACACACACAAAACTAAATCTGAAACACCACAACATAAAACTAATAAAAAAATGCATGTAAAACCAAATCCTGATGCAAGTGTTTAGTCTCTTAGCTCCTCTACTGGCATAGTGAAAAGGTCAGAGAAGAAGCTCCCTTCGTTGTCACCTCCACCAAAAACCAGAAGTGTTTGTGGGGCTGACTCTGGAAGTTCCTCTTGCTCATTCATAGAACCCTGTAAAACAAAGACAATTATTATGAATAATGAACTGAAGCCACTTGCTGAACTTCATTATTTGAATTTGAATATTTTTACCTGTTTGCATGTGGTGGGCATGGTAATGATGGAATGTCCAGCTCGGGGTACAGAGTTGAGCTGGGGAAGCATCAGAGATGACCAGCAACTAGTGTCTGAAGAAAAAAAATATATATATAAATATATATATATATATATATTAACAGATTATTATTGTTATTTATTCCAGTTTAAATACAATCTTAAAATCTGTCAACAGCATTTATGGCATGACAGCATCAAAGTATGGGGTCAGTAAGACTTTTTACAAGAAGAACATTTTATTCAAGGCATTTACATGTCAATGAAGACATTTACAATGTTATAAAATATTGTATTTTTGAATAAATGCTGTTAACTTTCTATTTATCAATCTTGATTTTAAAAAAATTAATAGTTTCCACCAGATCAGCATATTAGAATGATTTCTGAAGGATCATGTGACACTGAAGACTACAGTAATGGCTGCAAAAAATGGAATAAATTCATTTCAAAATATTAAAACAGACAAACTCATTGTAAATTCTAATATTTTACAATATTTCTGTTTTACTGTATTTTTGATCAAATGAATGCAACTTGTGTATAAGATACTTTCAACTGCATAAAAATCTTACCGACCCCAGACTTTTGAACAGTAGTGTACTGGCAACAGAACTGGGGCATAAAACCTTAGTCTCACCTGTGTTGAAGATGAATGCATCACTCAGTGCGTTGTTTCCATTGTAGCCCCCATAGATCAGGAAGCTGCAGTCTGAAAGAACTGCACAGCCATGCCAGCTGTGATAAAGTAAGGGTCAGAGGTCAAATACTCAATACATCTAGGCTGATCAAGATAGGCCCAATCATGTGACCATTATAAGACAAAGGATTGAATTTCAATTAAACATTTAATTTGCAGTAGAGAGCATGTTTTTAAAGAACATAAACTGTTCTTAGTCTTTATTTACTCCAAGAATGAATTGTGTCACATTTTAAATACCTTCTGGGAGAAGGGGCTGTTCCACTTGTCTTCACTGCAGAAAACTCCATCAAGCCTGAAATAGGTTGTGACAACGTGATATTTTAAGCTTTTTAAAAGAGCACCTTCAGTAATTAATGTGTGAAAACAGTATGAGTCATACCAGATATTAAATATGCAGAAAAATCTAGAAAGATCTATGGAAGTATAACAGTTTCAAACAGGACAACAAAAAAGATGTCATAAATGTCATTCTAACAGACTTCCTCAACATGTCCTTCTAGTGGCTGTTTAAACATTATGTTATTGCTTATTTTCCCCAATAAGAAACTAACTGAATTAAAAATCAAATAAGTTTTGAAAAGTGTGACAATTCTTGCAGTATTTACCGAGGTCTAGCATGAACATGTCATTGAAGCACACAGGGGTGTCCCATCCGCCAAACACAAAGATCCTCCCCTGCATCACACATGCTGAGTGCCTGCACAAACAAATCAAAAAGAAAATACTCATCTGCCACATGTACAGCTGAAAACAGTTTTGAAGAATCACTATCAGTCATGCAATTAATGAAATCATGCAACTTTGAATAAAAAGACATGAGTTGTCCTACCCAGAGCGTGGCGCGGGCTTCTCTCCATTGACAATAGGTTGATACCAGATGGCCATTTCAGGGTTAAAGATGTAGATGGAGTCACTGCAGCCGTCTGGTTCTGGGTGTGGGCGAGGAAACACTCCTCCAAACACAAAGAGCTCTCCTCGGAACATGCTGCAGCTGTGGTAGGCCAGAGGAGGCACTTTTCCCTGCGCCTAAAAGGGTAAATGAAATTCAAATGAGCTTTTTAGTATATTCAATATCTACTAGCTAAAACTATTAGACCTGGATTTACTATGGACTACAACAAGATGATATCTGTAACACAAAAACAAATCTTTTGTGCCTAGTCATCTGTTACAGCAATACTGTATAGTTCTGAGTGTTTTAAAGGTTTTTGTTGTTAATCTTAGAATCAACTGCAGACTAACCTCAACCAAAGTCCAACGCCAGGTTTGTGTGTCTAGGATGTGAACATCATTAAACCATTTCTTATGCTTCGAGCCGCCAAATACAAAAATACGCTTGGACTCTGGGTCATAGGTCGCTGTGTGACCAATGCGGGCCTCAGGGGTGGGTCCTTTTGCAAGGGTTTCAGCAGGTACCCAAGAAAGATCCTCTGAAAAACATTAAGAGCAGAGTTACATCTACCAAATAAAAACATATAATAATATATTACAATCTATTGTAGGAAGGGTTGCAGTGATTAACCAATTTCACTATTAACCACACTTTAAAATGTCACAGTTAATTAACTGTAGAGGCTCCGCTACACCGAGAGTTTCTGTTGCGCGGAACGGAACTGTTGCAACTTGCGCAAAACGAAAACAAAGTTACACCGGCTTAAAGTGCTGTGCTTATCAGAGACACAGAGGCTACAACACACACTAGATTAACTATGACAGAGGACCAAACAGCGAAGCTTCATTTCCACCAAAAAAATGCCTGTAGTCGATAATGTGGGAGCATTTTGGGTACACCAAGAATGACCAGGGCGTCATTAGGGCCTTTCGCACCGCAGGAACCTTTTCATAGTACCAGAACTAATTGTGGAACTACCCACTTTTTGGCGTTTTCGCACCGCCGGAACTGGGTGCGATTTTAGTACCGGACTGCCTTTTTCGAGAACCAAATTAACTCCTACTCCGGAGCAGGGTCTAACCAGCACAACTGGTACTAATCGTGACGTAAGTAGACAATGATTGGCCAAACGCGTACGAAAACGCCCTCGTCGTTGGAGATTCTTAGTCCTCCTTTCCGTTCTTTCAATCGCTTTACGTATACGTCGACTTTCCATGTCCATTATTGTGAAACCCGCGAGACACAACAAACACACAGCTCCGATCACAGCGTCCTCCTGTTGTTAATGTTGTTCTTTGTTTCTGTTGTTGAACGCCGCGCACAAATGACGACACTGTCGACCGGCTTACGTCACTTAGTACACACTCTCGGTGCGAATGCAACCCTTTAAATGGTACTGGGAAATAGTTCGCGCAAAATCGTCCCAGTACTTTAGTACTGTACATTTAGTTCTGGAACTAAAGCGGTGCGAAAGGCCCTATTGAAATATTTCCATAAAAAAAGTTGCTGCTAAAGGAGCATATTAATGTAAGGGATAATGCACGGCTAGCTGTGTATTAAATTATTTTAATGAACAAAAGCCACATGTAAAATTAGATGAATTATTAAAAAGATTATTAAAATGAATACGTATTGATGACAATAACAGTTCAGTTAATTCCTATCATTAGTACCAGTTTCCCCTGAGGGATAAATAAAGGTAATATTAGTCTTATATTAATAATAATACTTCATTAAGATTGTGACTTATTATCCCCGTTATAGTATTATTTATGTTTAAGTCAAAAACCAACAAGATATTTTTTTTCACCATGTTTCCAAGTTCTCTACTTCAGGTACAAAAGAAATGTAGAAAGAATGCACAAATTCCAAAGGGAGAGATGGACTTTTGTTTGCCTTTATTATTATTTTGTGCTGTGTTATTTGGTTACTGTGTTATTTCTGTTTCAAAAGGCAGCAATAAATAACACTTTAAAATCTGAAGAGTGTTCATGTGATTTTATACATTAGTAGTGTTGTGAAATTAATGAATGCATAATAATCGTGGTAATTGTGAAACCGTGATTATTCCTCAGACTCTAATCGTACCAACAAAATCTATAATCGCTGCATCCCAAATCTACTGACACGATGAGACCGAAACATAATGTGAAATGCTTACCTGTGCACAGTTTCCAAATGGGGTCTTTGCAGAACTGCATTCTGGCACCTTGTCCTCCAATCAAAATGGCTGTCTGAGGATCAATGGGACAGAGAGTTTGACCCCAGCGACCTGACGGCTTGTCCAGTGGAGCTGAAAAAGTCACAGTGTTAAACATACAATAACTACCATATCACATAATTCATATGCTCCACACATGTAAGAAATGAGAACATTCACTCACCAGTCTGTGAGGGGGTTTTGGCCTGCTTGCCTTTAGCTTTGTGGCTCTGAGAACTGGAAGCTGCAGTCTGTTGCTCTTGTTGCGAGAACAGACGTGTCTGACCTCCACGATGATCGTTCTTGCTCCGTCTTTGAGGTGTCACCTTTTCAGAGGCATTAGGACAGATGTTCTCCTTGCCTCTACCTTCATTCATTTCTTCTTCCTCCTCCTCTCCCTGAGACCGCTTTCTCTTGCCTGGACAATCTCTTAATGCAGGTACTGTGGTGGGGTTGCACTGGAAACATTGAATTGAGAGAAGACATTGCAGGTAAGTACAGGCAAATACACAGTGAATCCAACTCGGGCAGGTTCAACTCACCTCTGGAGTGCATTCCATCTGTGAAAGAGTCAGCCCCGGATCCAAAAACTCTGTAGTACACTTTGGAAAACAGGATCATGGGTCAGTTACTGTATGCATAGGTCCAAAGACTTCACACAGAATGAAATACATTTTATTTCTTATACATCATGGATAACTTGATTAGGCTTTCAGCAAAGATTGTAGCATCTTTGACTGGAAATTTTCCCTTAAAGTCGCGATGAAATGGAAATAGTGACAGATCTTCCATTTTGTGACATACATCCAAGTGAAATGGATGATTGACGAGGACTTGGTTCTATCCATTGAATGTTTATTGACTGACTGGCAGATCTGAATGCGAGCATGAGGTCGACTGTAAGAAAGGAGTGGGATTTAAGCGGCCTAAATGACTGAAGAAGACTGGCATACATCACCAGAAAGAAATCTGGCATGTTCACCAGAAGATCAAGTTATGACATGGATGAATTGTTCCCAAATAGATCAACAACATGCTTTAGGCTTTTAAAAACGGATGAATTTCCATTTCATGTCGACTTTAAAATCAGCACAGAAAATATCATAAAAAGTCTCCAGATTTCATGTGGGATTTGTTGTGTAACACAAAATGAGACTGAGCTTGTACGGTCTCTTACCCCAATGAGTTTTACATTTAAGGTTGCTCCACTGGACCAGACACCATCCTCACCAGATTCCCATGACAGACATCTGAGAAGAGAAATGTTTAGTAAGGGATTCAAGGTTACGATTAAATCATAGTGAACTGATTTAACGTAAACAGTAAACTTACTTATTGAATGGTGTTAGTTTTCCCATATTAATGGGTATGTTTCTCTCATCAGCAAGTTCCACAGAGACTGAATCTCGCTTTCCCCAGTCTCCTCTGGTGAAGAGAACCATCAGCTGGACACTAGGCTGGATCTCAATCGAGCTCTGCCAGCCATCACGCCTGTTGTGGGAAATACATGATGAAGAATACAATCCCCTCATACATAGAACACAGGTTTAACATATGTGACCCTGGACCACAAAACCAGTATTAAGTCACTGGGGTATATTTGTAGCAATAGCCAAAAAAACATTGTCTGGGTCAAAATTATTGATTTTTTTAATGCCAAAAATCATTAGGATATTAAGTAAAGATCATGATCCATCAAGATATTTAGTAAATTTCCTACCGTAAATATATCAAAACTTCATTTTTTATTAATAATATGCATTGCTAAGAACTTCATTTGGACAACTTTAAAGGAGATTTTCTCAATATTTTGATTTTTTTTTGCACCCTCAGATTCCAGATTTTCAAATAGTTGAATCTCGGCCAAATATTGTCCTATCCTAACAAACCAAACATCAATGGAAAGCTTATTTATTTCAGCTTTGTATAAATCTCAATTTCGAAAAATTGACCCTTATGACTGGTTTTGTGGTCCATGGTCACTCACATATAGTTACCGAGACAAATAGATAAGTTACAGTACTGTTGATACTGTGTGCACAGTCGCAAGAACTTCACGAGGCGGGAGACAGAAAGTCTGTATTGCACTATCAAGACTGCTTAAAAATATTAAAACATATGAAGCTATCTGAATATATTTCGTGCATTAAACTACCTGAGTCATTGTAAGAGTGCACAGCATACGTTGCATTAAAATAATATTAAATAGACAGCCAAATGCATACAACGCATTTCCAATCATGTTTGTATCTCAGTGAATTTTACCTCAAAATCTGCTGTGGTGGTTCATCTACTCCAAATATGGCATAAACACCAAAGTCCTCCATTGAAACGCCTTTAGGTTGACACTCTCCACCAGAACAAATACACAAAAAAAAAGTAAATTAGTTAAACTCCGATAGATAGAGCTCTATCTCCCGCCAACAAAGCGCAATGAATATAAAACTCGCGCCACCGCCAAGACGTTTCATTCACGAAGCGCAGTGATTGGATGAGTGGGCGGGAACGCAATGCTGTCGACCAATCCCATCGAAAAAGCAAACTGTTTTCCTGTTGTTGCAATGTTGATTGACAAGTAAAGTCGGCCAATGAATGATTGACTTCATTACAGGCGGGATGTGTTATTGTCATGGAGGAGGGTCAGGGTAATTCTTGTGACTGTAAGGTTTGGTAATCTATGTAGAGAATTTCACCTCATAAATCATAAAGTGAGATCACAAAAGTGACAAAATGCACGTTATATACTTAACTATTATTATTATTATTGGGAAAGTTCCATATACATAACCAGTTAAAATGTTGGTTATTATATAGTGTGAAAATGTTTTCTCTTACTACTTTTTATAATCAAATGCATATAATTGTAATTTAAAAAATCCACAGAAGGTTTGTAATTTGTGCGACTGATTAGAGCTGCTGCCAAATCAAAGACTATCTGCTATGAAATAAGCGCTACAAATCACAAATCACATAAAAAATAAAAATTTTTAAAAAAAAATCACAAATCACATAATTACTGAAATACACTGTCCGCTGGTGACACCTGCTGGTCAAATGCATGTAAATGCTATGGAAAGATCTTAACTTTTATATTTGCATACACATCGTTGCAAAACAGTTCCTTAACTTTACAGACTTTAATTTCTACAGAGGTTCCATATATAATAAGGATTTAATATGATTATTCACTTGTGCTTAATATCAGAGTTGATCCATTAACTTTTGTGACCAACTTTTTTTTTTTTTGAAGGGTCTTGATATCATGTGCACATTTTTACATTTTGTGTGTGTGGGGGGGGTATTTTTTATTTTAATTAATTAATTTTATTATTGTTATTGTTATTATTATTGATATTTTAATTTATTTTCATATATAAGGCATCTAGTTGTCTCCCTTTTTGACAGTGTTTGTCACTTCTGCAACACGACGAGGAATTTCATTTCAAATGTATGTACGCTTAGCAAGCACATTTGTAATGGAGTGCAGTTAAAGCTAATACAGTGTCAGTTTATTATTCCATTACCTACACTCTAGCTCATGTTATTTCGTGTATATTTTTATATAAATGTAAAGAAGGCAAATCTGAATGTTTGTTATTAGTATTCTGTTATCAGGCCCATAAAGTACAATCATTTTTAAAGACCAACATGTTTGTGTCGTGTATTAATATTATTACAAATAGGTCTGTATTCTGCAGTATTCTATACATTTTTAAAATCTTACAGCAGATGATGGCAAATCATAGTATCAATACAGAGGGGAAGCGGCTTCCACGAATGGCTGCCACTCTAATGATGCGCTTTACCGCTGAAAGGGAGCCCAGCTTTGGCATCCACAGGGCCAGTTTCAGGACTCTCAGCCCTAACAAGTTTGAAGATTCTACATCTACTGGAGAAGTGAGTCAATTCACCAACCCAGAGGTGTGCCACTTTGTTGACACTGAGGAGCCCTCTGCTGCGGGACGACATACCCTAGAAGACCAGTCATTGGAGTCTCCACCCCAAGTGGAGGACCTGGTCTCTGGCCCAGAGTCCCCTTCTGCATGGAGTCTGAGTAGTATTACAGGAGGTGAAACCACCCTAGAAGTACTGGAGGACAATACAGATGGCTCTCTTCGGAGGGACCAGAGAACTGGAGGTTTGACTGGAGTTTCTAAAAAATGTTTCATTATGTTTGGTTGCAGATGTTTCTTCACTACCAGTGTTGTCTCAAACTCTTGCTCTTTCAGTGACGTTCACAGACTGGCACAAATGTCGCGTAACAGCACTGTGTACCGAGCGTTTTGACAAGCTGCTCAGAGAATGCCCTGAGTACCACAACACTAAGAGCTGCTTTGCTGCTTTTGTACTGGAGAGAGGTGAGTGTGAGACAACGTTATTAGAAAATTAAAACTAAAATTAAAACCATAAAAATATTTTTCTTACTTGAAATAAAATAAAATATACAATTTATTTTGTTTCAACTAGTTGCCAAAGGTGACATTTCTCATTTTCAGCTAGTTGATGTATCAATTACTTGATGTACTGAATTAACTAAAACTGAAATAAAAATGAATAAAAGCTATACTGACACAATAAAAATGACAATAAACACCAAAATTACTAAATCTTGGAAATTACTATACTAAAAATGGAAACTATAAAAATAAAAACTATTAACTAAAATTAAAACCATAAAAATATTTTTGTTACTTGAAATAAAATAAAATATACAATTTATTTTGTTTCAACTAGTTGCCAAAGGTGACATTTCTCATTTTCAGCTAGTTGATGTATCAATTACTTGATGTACTGAATTAACTAAAACTGAAATAAAAATGAATAAAAGCTATACTGACACAATAAAAATGACAATAAACACCAAAATTACTAAATCTTGGAAATTACTATACTAAAAATGGAAACTATAAAAATAAAAACTATTTCAAAATAATAATAAAAATAGTATCTCCATCATACTAAATAACATTGGTGTGAGATACAATGCCAACCTCAGTGCTTTGAAAGAAGATCACACTTCGTGCATGGTTAAGGATTGAAGAAGTAAGATTTTTCTGTTGGGCCAATAGGTCAGATTTGTACTTGCCCTTTTTATTTTGTTCTCTCATAAACATTTATACATTTATATTTTTCTCATAAAAAGTTAAATTTTCTTTGCAAAAAATGTTTTACAATAATACCTGGAAATCATACCATTATCTTATTTAAACAGGAAACCGTAAGACAGTCAATAAATTCTTAAACATGTTCAGTTTGTAATTTTCGATCCATTTTTTCTAATAGTCATTCTTGTCATTTGGACAACCTCAACTATGTTAGCCTTGTTAGATCGTTTTACCTAGCTGATGGACAGAATTTACAACTCAATTTAATAGAAAACCAAATGTTTAAACATTTTGTTGCATTGTGCATGTATAAAACCATTATGCTTGGTATACTATATATGTGTGTGGGTGAAAAATATCATCAAATCATTTTATACATATTTGATGTGTGTGTCAGAGGTGCTTGACACAGGTGGGCAGCGCTGTGAGGAATATGAAGTGGTAGCTCTGGGATCAGGTCAGAACTGCTGCAGTGGTTGGCTTTCATACACAGGATCTGTCGTCCATGACTGCCACGCCATTGTCATCGCCCGCAGAGCCCTTAAAAGGTACAAAAACATTTGAATATAGACGCATTTCCATACTCAAGAGTATAGAGAGAGAAAGACGAAGAAATTTTACTTTATTGGCTTTATATGAATGCTGTTTTGTGTGTCCAATATATATTTAGATGTGGTTGGTCTCTTTCTAGACTATTTGCAAATTAAACTACTATTGCAAATTTAAATGTGAAAAGAATGTGTCCGTTTTCCTGTCTGGTGTCACAGGTACTTGTACAAGCAGCTCCTGCTGTTCTACAGTGCTGATCCAGAGCTGAAGAAGCGCTCCATATTGGAAAGTGTACCATCCGAACGACTGCTTCAGCTCAAGCCACACATTTACCTCCACTTGTACACTAACAAAGCCCCCAAAGGAGCAGCTCAGTGCATAGTTTTGTAAGTTTAACTACTTTGTTTACACTCTATGTCAGGGGTCACCAAACTTGGTCCTGGAGGGCCGGTGTCCTGCAGAGTTTAGCTCCAACCCTAATCAAACACACCTGAACCAACTAATCAAGGTCTTAATAGGTACACTAGAAACTTCCAGGCAGGTGTGTTGAGGCAAGTTGGAGCTAAACTCTGCAGGACACCGGCCCTCCAGGACCGAGTTTGGAGACCCCTGCTCTATGTTGTCTGCTCACTGCTGTGTATATTAGAAAACTCTCTATTGTGTATATTAAGGGTATTTAGAACTTGAAGAGTTGTTGAAAAAAAGATATTGGCGTTTGTCTTTCCACAGACAGGCTCAAAGCAGTGCTTACTCCACACTGAAGCTGCAGTGCCACGCTAAAGGCTCTCTCATCCCTGCTGCCTTCCTGCTTCCAAGCGTGTGGGGTGCTCGCATCTGTTGCATGTCTGGCAGTGCCAAACTCACCCGTTGGACTGTCACAGGAGTGCAGGGGGCGCTACTGAGTCATTTCATCAACCCAGTCTACATTACCAGCATTGTACTTGGTAAGCTGTTCGCATTGGCAGGTAACAGAATTCTCCAAATATCGTAATTGGATCTTGATTGAAATTGTTAGTCATTTTGAAATCCAAGCTGCCAGAAGAATGACAGTATTTATTAACATGTTCTCTACTTGTTGCCTAGGTGATTCCAGGTACTGCTCAGAGAAAGTGTCTGAAATCATTAACAAGCGTCTGGGCACAGGCTGGAATGATGCACTGCCTCCTCCATTCAAACAAACCACCATCTTCTTCCTGAGTGGAGAGCATGTGGGGCCCGATGAAAACACAGACCACTGTAAAGACCTCAGTGTCAACTGGTGTTTGGGAGACTCCAGTATTGAGATTCTGGACAGCACCACTGGTTATGCAATCAACAAGTCAGTCATACTAAATAAACAAGTTAATGACGATCTTCTCTTATGCAAGGGTTTAGTGCTTGTACAGTGTCATACATTTATAAATGGAGCTCATTTGTAACGGAGCCACTGCTAGACAAACAAGATCACTGCCTGTGTTTGTATATTCAACCACTCGTTTTGCAAACATTCTAATCCACTGTGCTGTCTCCTAGTTTGATATATCAAATAACTGTCAAATATGACAACAACAATTGTTACAATAAATTCATCACTTTTTCATTTTGATCTTCCTTTTTTTTCCTCTCTCAGTTCTCCATTTGTAAGTGGTCCTGGATCGTCCAGCAGGCTTTGTAAAAGAGCGTTGTACTTCTGCTTCAGAAAAGTCTCAGCGCTAGCAGACCACCATGACTTTTTGTCCTTCACCACATACCGCAGTGCTAAAGTATGTGTATTTAATTTAGTTTTGATAATATCCACACACATGTGAAAGACATATTTGGGTTCATTAGATAAAACTGAGGTTAAATATATATAAATGTGCCATTTTGTGCTCTATGTGGTCTGTTGTTGTTAATGGCTAATTTGTTTTGTTCCGTCTAGATGGCTGCCGAGCTGTATCAGGAGACCAAAACTCAAGTCAGTATGCAGTTTTTAGCCAACAATGCTGGACCGTGGAACTCCAAACACTTGGTGGATTGCTTCAGTCATTAAATGACAGGTTGAACAACCCTTGAAATTCACTTAGGTTCCTAGTCATTTCAGGCTTTTGATGTTCAACAGATATTTCCATATTCCTGTTTCCATATTTCCTATTGAATGTTCATTGATGCTTGTACACGTTCATATACAAGTTCCTTATCAGATGTTCACTTCTACTGAAAACATTTCTGTTCTAAAAAATGCAAGAGTACTACCAGCTATTTTGACCTGATAGTTAGTTAAAGTTTGTATGGTTTTGCTTTTGCAAAACAAGTTATTTCGATTCTGTGATTTGGTGTTTTATTGTTTATTTGATAAGAAAGATGAAGAGACTTTATGTTGGCTTGCCATACCTTCATATAAATATTAGAGTACTTTTACAAGCCCATTCATAATTTGTGATAAAGAATAATAAAACATTGTGAAGTTGTTGTAATGCGGTTCTTTGTTTAAATGAATTAAATAATTGGAGGAACAGTAAAATAACTAGAACTTATTGTAAAGTATTCCATATGCCAAAAACAGCTTCGTTATTGTTTCTAGTCTTGTCACATTCAATAGCTAATTGCATGAGTTATGTAAATTATAGCCTATATTTTCAATTTAAGATGGTAAAATTTGACAGTCAAGTACTTCGCATCACTGGATATTATTGTTGGCCATATCTTAGTATTCAGACTGATCCACCTCAATGTCTATGGTGGTTATCAATGTTATGCTATTGGTAACAGATTGTTATTGTGTTTACACACCGATCAGGCATAACATTATGACCACTGACAGTTGAAGTGAATAACACTGATTATCTCTTCATCACGGCACCTATTAGTGGGTGGGATATATTAGGCAGCCAGTGAACATTTTGTGCTCAAAGTTGATGTGTTAGAACCAGGAAAAATGGGTGAGCGTAAGGATTTGAGCGAGTTTGACGAAAGTGCCAACAGTGGGCACATGAGCATCAGAACTGGACCACAGAGTGATGGAAGAAGGTGGCCTGGTCTGATGAATCACGTTTTCTTTTACATCACGTGGATGGCCGGGTGCATGTGGAGTCTTTTACCTGGGGAACACATGGCACCAGGATGCACTATGGGAAGAAGGCAAGCCAGCAGAGGCAGTGTGATGCTTTGGACAATGTTCTGCTGGGAAACCTTGGGTCCTGCCATCCATGTGGAAGTTGCTTTGACACGTACCACCTACCTAAACATTGTTGCAGACCATGTTCACCCTTTCATGGAAACGGTATTCCCTGGTGGCTGTGGCCTCTTTCACAAAGCAAAAATGGTTCAGGAATGGTTTGAGGAGCACAACAATGAGTTTGAGGTGTTGACTTGGCTTCCAAATTCCCCAGATCTCAATCCAATCGAGCATCTGTGGGATGCTGAACAAACAACTCCAATCCATGGAGGCTCCACCTCGCAACTTACAGGACTTAAAGGATCTGCTGCTTTCCCCAGATCTCAATCCAATCGAGCATCTGTAGGATGTGCTGAACAAACAAGTCCAATCCATTGAGGCCCCACCTCACAACTTACAGATCTTAAAGGATCTGCTACATCTTGGTGCCAGATACCACAACACCTTCAGGGGTCTAGTGGAGTCCATACCTTGACGGGTCAGGGCTGTTTTGGCAGCCAAAGGGAGACCAACACAATATTAGGAAGTCAAACAAGTCCAATCCATTGAGGCCCCACCTCACAACTTACAGATCTTAAAGGATCTGCTGCTAACATCTTGGTGCCAGATACCACAACACCTTCAGGGGTCTAGTGGAGTCCATGCCTCGACGGGTCAGGGCTGTTTTGGCAGCAAAAGGGGGACCAACATAATATTAGGAAAGTGGTCATAATGTTATGCCTGATCGGTGTATATGCATGTGTGTGTGTGTGTATGTATATGTGTGTGTGTGTATATATATATATATATATATACACAGTATCTCACAGAAGAGAGTACACCCCTCACATTTTTGTAAATATTTTATTATATCTTTTCATGTGACAACACTGAAGAAATGACACTTTATTATTATAATTTATTATATTATAATATATTATATTATATTATTAGGCTATAAATATTATTATAATTACACCAGAGGTTTTTTTTTTCTGTTGCCTGCCTACGATGTAGATGAAGTCCTCTGATTCATATGTATGTATGTATGTTTGTGTGTGTGTGTTTTCCTTTTTGAGAATAATTTGTATATGAATAATAGATATGTATATTCACCAAACTTGTTTGTGTGTGTGTGTGTGTGTGTGTGTGTGTGT
>NW_015638568.1:890460-893713 GCF_001515625.1 Sinocyclocheilus rhinocerous
ATTTTGTGTGTGTGAGTTTTAAAACAAATGGTATAATGAAAATGCATATAATGCAGTTTGACCGAGGAAAGTATGAAAACGTTGGAAAATATTAAGGTCTGCAGTATAAATTTTAAAGCACAAAACATTTTCACATATTAAAACCTGAATGTCAACCAAATGAGCTCTTGTTATCCATGACCTTTGCTAACTAAACAGGAAAGTTACAGTAAAGTTATCTCAGTTATCTGAATCCAGATTTGTTTGTACTTGCCCTTAATCGAAAAGAAAGCACTATCTAAACCTTTAACGCGAAAGGCTTTCGGTTTGACGCTCAACTCCGGATGTGTGACGTAAACCTTGATGACAATGAATACCTAAAAGGCGAAAGGTATGCTTTGTAGGATTACGGCATTACTGTCGCCCTCTTGGGATATAAACTCCCGATGGAGAGCGGATCTTGTCCATGGGTGGCTTTACAAACCTCAGTGTCGTGTGGATGGGGTACGAGTCTGAAGTAATGCTTTGAACAAGGTCGGTAGTCAGGTGACTTTCGTTGTCGGCATTGCGCCATTTTTTACACTGGTGATAGGCTAGAAATTGATGTGTTTTTGAATTGTAACTCGTTGCTCAACATTTGAATCGAGTTTCTGTGTCCCATTATCGTTACATTATGTTGTTTTTGTTAACGACTCTTTGTAGATGGGCCAGATGTTTGTTGTAACACATTTTTATTATCTTTTAAAACTGAATCTAATAACACAAATAGTAACTATTAACTATTCAAAATATGTAGGCTATTGGTCAATCAGGTAACTTTATTTATTTGTTTATTTAGTCCTCTTACCAAAAAGCTTGTGTCTTCAAGCATGTTTAAAAACATGTCAAATAATTTATTTGTGTTCCACTCAACGAGCTGTTTATTTAAAAGAAATTGATGGTTTCATGTTCAAATAATTGATATTTGTCATTTAAAAAATACATTTATATGCACGCTAAATAAATAAAGGGGGGGTAATCATACCCAAAAATATGATTAAAAACCAGTCTGTGTATTGTAAATAACAATGTTTTATGGGCCTACTTCAAATAATTGTGTAAGTAGTAAAACAACACAAACGGGGCAAAAATGCGTTTTAAGTTTAGAAACATACAGGTACATCTCAAAAAATTTGAATATCATGAAAAAGGTCAATATTTTTTGTCACTCATTTCAGAAAGTGAAACCCATATATTATATAGATTCATTACACATAGAGTGAAATATTTCAAGTCTTTATTTCTTGAAATTTTGATGATTATGGCTTACAGATAATGAAAACCCAAAATTCAGTGTCTCAGAAAATTAGAATATTACAGAAGATCAATAAAAAAAGGATATTTTAAACAGAAATGTCAGGCTTCTGAAAAGTATGTTCATTTCTATGCACTCAATACTTGGTTGGGCCTCCTTTTGCATGAATCATTATCTGTAAGCCAGAATCATCAAAATTTCAAGAAATAAAGGCTTGAAATATTTCACTCTATGTGTAATGAATCTATATAATATATGGGTTTCACTTTCTGAAATGAGTGACAAAAAATATCGACCTTTTTCATGATATTCAAATTTTTTGAGATGTACCTGTATTAAGTCTCCCCTCCCTTGCCTCACAGTGCTTTTGGTCCAAATGCCTGCTTTCCAACAACCTGTTTGCACATTCTTCTCTTGTACATTCCTGCTCATCTTAATATTTATTAAAGCAGCACTATGTAACTTTTTCTGTGTTCAAAATTTGCAAAATGTATATAATGAGCGAGTACATGATGAATTCATCTTCCAAACCGCGTTTTTGTCTTATTTTGTCTTATTCCGAATCACTACGGTGCACTTATAATAAGTACTTATATTTGGACTATTGTAGCCTGGTCGGGTCGTCACCGCTGCGGATGCGAGTTATGTCCGACTTGCTCTGATGTCATGCTGACGTGTGCCAAAAAACTTTGTCGGCTGTGTCGGATTGTGCAGTTGAGCGCAGTTGCTCTCCACCGACTGCGCCGCAGATCAAAAGCATGATGGGAAACGACTGACTGACGACAGTTTAATGCTCATTGGTTCAGACAACTGTGATGCTGTGTTCTCTTCTAAAATGTTTTATTTTTTTATCTGGTTCCATGTGATTATGTATTTAAATTATGCATGAATATTCCCAAACACTATGACAGTGCGATCTCTGTGTGAGATATGTGATTGTTGTCATATTTCTATAAAAATCTAAAATACATGTTTGTATTAAAGTTAAAAATGAATGATAAATACGCCTTTCGTATGGAATTAAATAGCAAGTACTTTGAGTGTCTTGTTCATCATATTTATTTTTATATAAAGGCAACAGAACAGAACTGAAATCATATCATGTTAATCAGCAGCACAGCATATGAGTTGATCTCGTAGGTATCTGCTCCACTTCGAGAGGTCAGAACTGTCCGTCTTGACTGCGCTTATTTCACTCCTCCCCTCACTGCAGCCGCCTACTCTCGCCTACATTTCAGGCGAGTCGAGGCACATCTCAAACAAGCCTATTGTCTAATTTGGCACAGTCTCCCTGCTGCACTAATAGTAGTAAGGCTTTCCTCTGTGTATACATATCCTTACAAGTACAATTTTAGCTGTAATTATTTGTGTCCCCTTCAAAAATTGCTCTTGAGAAATTTTATGTTTATTGTCCCCCACAACTGTTAGATGAAATTTACACCCCTGGCCATGGGTGGGTGTTTCTGGCCCCTGAGTCCCACCAGGATTTCACCGTACCTTTTTCTTATTTTTTGCAGCCTAAAATGACTAAATTTGTGGCATTTCTTGTGTTGTTTTGCATTGAAAATTTACAACAACAGACAACATTCTTATTACCTTTCTGACCTCAAGAACCATTTGGGTTCTTTAATTTATAAAAAGAGAAGGCCGTAAAAGCCTGCTGTATCAAGTAGGCTATATGACAAAACATATGCAAACTTTTTTCTCTCATATTGCATCTAAAGGTAAAAATAAACCCTGTTATATGTAAAAAAAAAAAAAAAACTATGATTTAATTATTTTAGGCTTTAGTGTTAATACTAGTATTTTTATAGTAACAAAAAGAAAATAGACAAAATGTATAAAGTAAACATATTTCAAACGAACACAATAAAGTTTAGTTTAGTGTTGTTTGATAAACATCATACCAAATCCAAAAATATGAACGGCTATTTGAAAACATGTTAAAGGGGTCATATGATGTTGCTAAAAAGAACATTA
>NW_015638568.1:893812-909890 GCF_001515625.1 Sinocyclocheilus rhinocerous
TGTCCTCTTTTGGAAGGCCAAACAAAGTAGTTTCGCTTTCACAACGAAACACAGACAGCGTCACACACGGCGGCCTTGAGTGAGCGGAGGCCGGAAGCTAGAGTATGCGGCGGCCGGCGGATTCGATGATGGAGCGGCCGGCGGGCTTGCGGCAACCACATGTGACGACCCCAGGCTGTACTCCGCTTCGTCCACGGTGAAAGCCGATCCGGCGATCCACAGCGCGAAGTTTTGAGACTTTAGTCTTTGCAACTTTACAGATCTTCTTTATGCACCAAGAGCTTGTAACACTCCAAAGAGAAAGGAAAAATTTAAATCGCATCATATGACCTCTTTAATATTGTTTGACTCGTTTGCCCGTCGCCAAGGGTGGGCATTGGGGGGCAGTGCCCCCCACCAAATGACTCAATGTGCCCCCTTGCTTGTATGATCTTGAGTGGTTTTATCATTGCGAACGAAAAACATCAATTCTGCTAATCCAACCAGTAAAACACAGGGAATACGTCACGTATTCAGCAGCTTTTAGCTCAAAGGACCACTAATTTCTACAACGGTAACTTAATAGGAAGCTATAATAACACATTATCTTTAAACAGAAAATTTATATTCAATGCATATAGTAGTACACAAAATGTTTAATTAAGTTTATAAATGACTTCTAAAAACATTGCCAGAACCTTGAATAGACCTACCTCTTTAATTATTCAAATACATCAGCTTGCAAGTCTCCAAAAAGGTAGTCTGGAGTTTTGTTTATTAAAATTACAGCATGCAATGAGACGGGCAGTATTTTAATTAAATGTATTTAACATATGTATTTAATTACTTTTAAGTATTTTGTCATTTGTATTTTGCTGGACAAAAAAATCAAATGTAATTTGTAATTAAATGCTTTCAGAGACAGTATTTTGTATTTGAAATATTTAATCAAGTAGGTCATTTTATTCTCGGATAATACAATATCTTTCTTCACCTGTGTTAATAGTACTGCCAACTATAGCCTATCACAGTTTTTGGCTAGATGCAAGTGAATCATATGACATCCTGTTGGATCCATAGGCAGAGTCTTAAAGGGATAATTCACCCAAAAATTAAAATACTGCTGTTAATTACTCACCCTCCTGTCATTCCACTCCTGTAAGACCTTCATTCATCTTCTGAACATGAATAAAGATATTTTTGATGAAATCCGAGAGCTTTCTGTTCCTTTAAAGTCAGCCATGCACAGAGGCATCGTAACGGGGGGAAGGTTAGGACGATTCCAAGGGACCCGACGAGGGAGAGGGGGCCCAGAACGGTAGGAAAGACATCATTAAGTAATCCATGTCATTAAGTACATCAAGTAATCCAATTTTATGAAGTGACGTGAGTGCTTTGTTTTGGAAAAAAAAAAAAAAATATTAATACAAATTAATAATTTACCACTTTATCTACGAAAATATTATCCAAACACATGCGCTGTGGTACTCTAGTGAACACTCACTCATGTGCGTCTGTGTTGACGCGCAAGTCTTCTATTGTGTGAACAGAACACATGCATTGGGATGCTCTTATGAATGCACAATGCAGATCAATATTTTCATAAATAAATTTGTAAATATGTTTTTTGTGCAATCAAAGCACTCATGTTGCTTAATAAAATTGAGGTTAAACCACTGGAGTCACATGGAGAACTTTACAGATGTCTTTCCTACCATTCTGGGCTTTGAATGTGTAAGTTGTGTTGCTGCCTACGGAGGGTCAGAAAGCTCTCGGATTTCATCAAAAAATATCTTCATCTGTGTTCGGAAGAGGAACAAAGGTTTTACGTGTGTGAAACAACATGAGGGTGAATTCTTGGGTGAATTTTTGCGATTGTTGGGTGAACTATCCCTTTAATTCATCCATGGTACCTTCCAACCGGAGAAGAAGAAAAAAAACAAAACAATGAAAGCTGAAATGAAGCAAAGAAACTGTTTTGGTGCTCAATGCAAACTGTCTAAGTGTGTACTAAAATATATACTATCAGATATTGCTCACTGAATGTTATTACAGGACAGAAGGAAAAGCTGTGCTGCTCTACAACTTTGCTTGCTAGCTGACAAGTGACGTTAGCTTGCTAGCTGAAGTTAGCTAGTTGTTTCTATGGACAAAATGAAAATTTTAAAGGGGTTTTATGAAAGAATTTTCAAGTATTAATCGCTTTTTATTGCCAATGTGTGAACAACATTTAACGAAATTTTAAAAATGAGAGCCTGTAGACTAATTTTTAATTGACTAATTTTTATGTGAAAGTCTAATTTGGTTCTTTTTGCATTGTGAAAAAACAAAATGGATGATATATAGCATAGAAAGTGCACTTCCATTATAATTATTAAAAATCTGTCATTCATCGTGATCTCATAAAATTCCTTTTTAATCAAAGAAGCTTTCTACACCTCACAGTGAATCTCTTATTTACATCGCGTCTACACTTTGTTTGTTCTAATGCAGGGGTCACCAAACTCAGCTGGTTCGGGTGTGTTTGATTAGGGTTGGAGCAAAACTCTGCAGGATACTGGCCCTCCAGGACCGAGTTTGGTAACCCCTGTTCTAATGAGAGGATTCGCGAACGTGCAGAACAAAACTTGGCATTTTGAGCAGTGAGTGGATACTAACTTAAACACCTCTGATTGGCCATTGCGTTCAGTAAGCCAACAGATATGTCTGTGATTGGCTACATTGCTCAACGCTGCAAAACACGCTGTAAATAGAAACCTTTTAACACATAAGTACTGGAGCATTTGCCAGATCTGTTTCGCCCAGTGTCTTATTATTATAGCCACAACTGAGGGTGCTTATGCTTTCGTTTTGTCTAGCAGCCCGTATATATTTTTTATTTTATTTTACATTTTTTTTTAATTTTAAATTACATTTAAAAAAAATTTAAATTATAGATCAGTGGGGTAACCCTGGAAACCGATGCATTAGCTGTTCCATAAGTGCCACCTACTGTCAGAGAGTGAATTTACATTTTAAACTAAAGATACATCGGTTTGAATTCTTTTTGAATAATTTTTAAGCTAAAACTTTGACTAATGATTCAAAACACTGTCTTTTTTTACCACCTTCCTCGCAACTAATCTCTCAGAATTTGATTATGGCAGGAGCAGTACAGAATCTTCAGGATGGCGAGCACCCAGCAATCTGCACAGGAATTCCTAGGAAATGGACGAAATCTGCTAACTGGATCTCATTTAAACTGTGATCCTGTAATTGAGGCCTTAAACCAGTGCAAATTCTTCAAAACTCATGAGCTTAATTCAATTGAATCTGCAGAAAATAGTCAGGATAAGATAAAGATTATACTTGACATAGTTATTTTTAAAGGAGAAGATGCATGCTATAAGTTTTTAAAAATTCTTGACAAAAAAAGATTTCAAGTAATTCCAAGACCTGGTTTGGGGTGTCCAGATTTACATCACTGGATTAGTTGCTTCTCCTTCCAGGATGAACCACAATCTCAGACAGCAAACAAAGCAGGTTGGTAACAAGCACAGGTATGCTGTATTCTTGTTTTATATTCCTGTTATTTATTATTATTATTGTGTCAAGTGGTTTAGATAAGTGTATTTTTATTCCTGCCTTTAGTTTTATTAATATCTTTATTTAATCAGAGGCATATAGTGAAAGTGTGGGAAGGCAAAGTGGTAGCATGATGGGGTTCAGGATGAGGCAACCTGCCTTGGTTTATTGAATTTCATTGACCTTTCTCGATCAATGATGTCTCAAAATTGAAAGAATTTGGAAACAGGCAATGCTAAACAAACATATTTTTTTGTCTAATTGTCATTTTGTGTCAAGAAAATGGAGTCTATTTTGATGGAACTTTTTAAGTCTGTAGCATACATTTGAATACTATTCACATTTCATTAGAGAACTGTGCACTAGTTTTCACTGTACTTTTGTAGATCTCTAAAGAAATTAATTTTGAAATATATTTTCCAGATTCAGACCCTTGTACCACATACCAGGGCCTTTTGAGATGGAAAGCAAGACAAATACTGGATGATAAATGGAAACTAAGCATGAATTTTTTTAAAAATGAGCAAAAAAGGAAACCCTTCATGTACATACCCCTTGTTATGGACACAGAGTGTAGTACAGTTGCAAAGCTTAAGAAGAACAAGGGATGCAAGAAATCTCGTTCAAAGAAACTGAAGACCTACATTCCAACAGACAAAAAAATGCTGTCTCCCAAAGACTTACTAATGAATGATGAGAAAAGCATCCTGCTTGTGGGAAAACCTGGAGTGGGCAAGACAACAGTTGCACTGGAGATACTTAGACTCTGGACAGAAGAGAAAAGCATTCCAGTGAGTTATATGTTTTATTTTGATGAGCCACTGATGAGAGTCTTCTCTCAGTCTCCATATCCTCAAACCTTGAAGGATCTTCTTTTTCAAAAGTACATATCCCCAGATGAAGCATCCGATCAAGTCCTGGAAAATATTGAGAGCAATTCAGAAAATGTTGTTTTGATTTTTGATGGTGTCATGGATGTGATTGGAAACTCTGTGATTAAACAGCTTATGGAGAATGAACTTCTAAAGGATGCAAAGGTCTTGACCACTTGCAGACCAGAAGCTGAGGATACAGGTTACCTGTCAGACTGGCGGTCTTATCGAGTGGAAGTTCAGGGCTTTAATCATAAGTCCATCTATGAATACTTTAAGTGGATGTTGGGAACAACAGATGACATTGGTGCTTTGGAAAACCCAGAGTTGTTTAGTTTATGCTCTGTACCCCTGTATGCCTTCATAGTAGCTGCCTGCATTTCAGTAAGTCCTACTGAAGCCAGGAGTAAGCCATTTACGGTTACGGAGATGTATGTCCGAATTTTTCGCTTTTGCATGGAACAACACGGACATCAAGATGTGGAGCACTTAGATAAGTACATTAAAGACAACAAGAGGGACGTCGTAAACTTAGCTCTAGCCTCCTATCAAGCAATGCTAGCAAAGACAGTGAACCTGACAGACTTGGATCATGAAGATAAGTCTGTGCAAAATGCTTTCTTAACAAAGCAATTCTGGAACCCATCCACAACTTCTTGCAAAGTGTATGCATTCCTGCATAATACAATGCAAGAGTTTTGGGCAGCTCTCTATATAATTTTAAATCCTGACAAGATCACCAGTGTACTGGATCAATGCCAAAGCGATGAAGATGGAAAATACCTTAAATATATCGTGCCATTTTTGTCTGGACTTCTCGCGGATAATCTATTTGAGCTCATAAAGTGTTTGGTGCCAGTAGAACAGATAGAAGCCACACGCGTTAAGTACTTTCAACAGATTATAGATACTTTCCTTTACACCAAAGAACAGAATCAAGAAGGCGATTGTGAGCAGTTTGTGGAAGCTGACAACATCCTATTTGTGTGTCGATGCCTTTATGAGTATCAGTCTGCTGATGCATGCCGAATCTTCCTGGAAAAGGTTCAGTACGAGCTTGATTTAGAGGACCAAACACTTGATCCTTACCAGTGCTGTGTAATCTCCTATGTGGTCAATCAAGCTGTGCATCGGAATATTGAACTGGATCTCACAGATTGTAGCATTACTAACCCTGGCTTGGAACTACTTCTAAGTTCATTGAAAAATCTGAAATTTCTCAGGTACAAGAAGTTTAGAACAGCCTCTCTCTTTCATCAGTGTCTAGCAATTACAAAAATTATATGATGTATACAATTTTTATTCTTCACATTTTTTATTTCTAGGTCAACAAGCGTGCTGAAATCTCAAATGTGGAGAGTGGCTCTTGAAGCAGGGCAGTTTTCAGATTTTGATAGCTTGCTCAGCTTATTCAGCTTTGAAATGCATCTCTCTGCACTTGAAACACTAGACCAGAAAGTGTTTCAAAGGATAGGAGAAGTCCTTAAAAATAAGACTGTTCATCTTTTTCTGCATGTAAATGAAGAAGTCATAACCAGATCTTTGCAGAAGGCAATTTTTGAGAGTTTACCCAATATTGCAACCATTAGGTACAACCAGTTGCGCTTATTTTATTTCTCACTTTTTTATTTTTTTGACTTAATTCACATATATTCTGTATTTTGTTCTCGTTTGTTTGTAGGATTTCCCCCCATCAATTTAAAGTAGCTATAGAAACAGAGCTCTATCTTCAAGGAGCTATTTATGAGATGAAGACAGGTCAACGATGTGTAAGGAATCTGCTGTCTGTTTTCAGCAATAATCAAAGCGAAAACCTTGATGAGCAGTATAAATTCTTGCTGAAACTGCATGAACATGCCAAGAACATGGATGTTCTTCCAGTTTTGCAACCTGTTTTCCATGCATTGCCACCTACATGGGTTGCACAGCCTTCAAACCCATCAATGTCACTACTCCTCCAAACCATGGATGTTCTAAATTTAAAGAAGCCCGCTGAACTAGATCATGTCACATATGAGCTGAGTGAACTTAAAAGAATTCTTCAATGTATGCCTTACATTACACAAATTAGGTGAGTTTTTTTTAATAGTGTTGATTTAAAACAACTGGGAATAGTTTTTAGGTATAAAATAATTTTTTACATTTTTTTTATTCAAAATATTGCAGGTTCAGTGTTGCTCTCAGACAGCCCAAAGACATCCACAAAATTGTGAAGATTGTTGTTGATCTTTTCATTCTTGCATCGGAAAGTGGAGAGGAAAAACTAAAAAGCCTTTCTACAGCATGCAGTTACTCCACATTTCCGTTTGCTGAAGACAGCAAAGACATACAGAGCTTTTTCCTTTTGGATCTCTTCAGCCAGCTGAAGGACAGTTCATCAAAGACAGCACTACAAGCATTGAAGCCCATTCTTCAGGTTGCCCCTGCTGTATGGACATTGGATTTACAAAAACTAGAGAAGACTCCTGCTCTTACTGAATTACTGAAGCTTCAGGCTGTCACAAAAACTGTGGAGCTCACAAGCTGGTCATGTGAAAGAGAAAAACTTAGGAGTTTCCTAAATTGTTTACCCTATATTTCACACCTTTGGTGAGTTGATTTGCTGAGACAAAATTAAAATGCATGATGTTTCATTTGGCAGTGTAAAAGGGATAGTTCATCCAAAAATGAAAATTCTGTCATAATTTATTCATCTGTATGACTTTATTTCTTTAGTAAAGATATTTAAAATAAAGATATTTGAAGAATGTTGATAACCAAACCATTTTGGTTATATTTGATTTAAATTTTATGGACAAAACACAGACGTTTATAAAAACTATTTTCTTTTGAAGAAAGAAAGTCATACATGTTTGAAACAACATGATGGTGAGTGAAAGATGACAGCATTTTTTGGCTGGACGATCTCTTTAAGTTGTCATATTTTAGTGTGCTTCCTTTCATTTTCTTGTCTGATTTGTGTAGTAACTTTACATGCAACTTACAATTTCTCTATAGCTGCGATGAGCAGTTTTTCCAGTCTGTGTGTGAAGTCCTTTCAGCAGACAGAGAATGGAATCCAAAGCAGATTGCTGAGCTTCTAAGATCCATTGGTTTTAGCTTTTCTTTGATAGACATGCTATCAAGTCGCCTCTGCAATGCTGTTGCCAATGTTTTTGAACTGCTGGACAATGAGGAGGACATCTCCCTCAGTCTTCTTCCTCAAAAGATCTCTTGTCAAGGTTGTGCCTACCTCTTTTCAAATGTGAAAAAGCTTCAAACCTTGAGGTAATAATTTTTATGACGTAAATTCATTGAACAAATTTCAGTGTTCTAACCAAGTACGTTTGCTTACTTTTTTTTATAATTTAATTTATTTTACTTTTTTTTCAGAATAAATGAAATGGCAACGGCAAAGCTGTCAAGACTGGTTATATCAGATAAAGAAATAAATGCTGTAACTGTGGAAGAGTTGTCTTTGGTTTTGTCTAACTCTCATCTACCAGAGAGAGCACTTTGCCAGCTATTAGGTAACCTAACTTCTCTTCTTAGAGTCTGGACAGTCCACAACTTGAACCTTTCTGAATTTAAAATTGAGCCTCACTGGCTCATTTGTCTGCTGTGTCATCAGGGTCCCTTGTCCATTAAGTAAGTGTGATTCCGCTGTGGTATATATCCTTTTTTTCCCCAGAAACCTTGAAGTGTTTATTTATTTGAAAAAAAAATTATATTAATAATAATTCTATGACAACAGATTTCATGAAGGCACTCTGCAACGACTGGCAGAAATTGTGTATGATGCTCAAGATGAAAATTTGACCCAGTTGTTCCTGGAGAAAATTGATGGTGATCTGTCACCTTGTAATTTGTCCTGGGAAGTTTTATCTTACCTAATTCAGGGCACCAAAAAGCAAGTGACACTAGACCTTGCAGAGGGTAGATTTAATGTTCTGAAAGTTCCGAGCCTTCTGGCTGTACTGGACACAGTTTGCTTTAAAAGGCAAGACTTTTATTGGTGTACAGTTAAATATATTTAATCATATCTACACTTTATGATGTTGTAATAATTCTTTCTTATAATGCAGGATAAGCCCACGGTTTGTCAGGGCTGCACTGAAAGAGATATACCAAAAACGTGCAGGTCATCTGATTGTGAAATTAATCAAATCTTCAGCTAACCTGATTAACCTTTGCATGAGAGAGCTGGATTCAACTGACTGCAAAGCCCTCTGTTTTGCCCTGCACTATAGTGATGGTGTTAAGCTCAACCTATTGAACGCTGTCATTCCAAATAATGAGACTGGCAGCATCGTCAAACTTCTGCACAGAGTTTCTGATCTGAGGTAATGTGCTCAATTTTTGTTCAGCTTACATTTAAAGATCTTTGCATAATTTTTTTTGCGTTGCTCACTGTGCTTATTGTTTTACTAACACTATTGCTGTACTTTATTGGACTAGAGTTGATAGAAAGCTGTTATTGAGCTTTCTTCATGCCTCTAAGGACTTGGAAAAACAAGGATATACGGTGTCTTCCCTCTTGACTGCACTGAACCACAAACTGGACTTCTCCTGTAATTCTTCCCTCGGCAGTGGCCGTTTTGGTCAAGAGAATGGGGATCTTCTAACTATGAGTCGTATGGATTTTACAGCCATTTCTTCTGCCATTAAAACATCAACATGTGACACAGAATTAATTTTATACGACTGCCAAGCAGATGATTCTGCACTTGAGATTCTGTTCCCTATACTGCACAAAGTGCATCTTTAGTGAGTCCTCATATACTTTTACATAAATTAAGGTAATTGTTTTTATTTTTGTTATATTTCTACAGATAATTAAATGATTCAGTTGCAAAATTTTCTGTCTTACAGCTTGGGCAAAAGCCTTCTTTGTCAGGTTTTAACCTTGATTTTTAATGCACCCATGGCTATGTCTTTGCAATGGGCATCAACACTTTCCAAAGCTCTTGGAAAAGAGCTGGACCTCAGTGACACTCCTCTTGACTACTGTACATGTGAGTCTCTGCAGTTGGTCTTGGATTACAAAGAGGAGTTTACACATCTTAATCTCAGCTATTGTCAGATCACAGATGCGTGCTTGGATCTTTTACTCCCTCACCTTCACAAAATGATGATTTTAGAGTGAGTATTCATGGGCTGATCAAAAATGAAAGAAATCAAATGAAATGTTTTTATTTAAACCACATTATTGCTGATTGTTGAACTCTTAACACTTTGTCTTTTTTTTCAGTCTAACTGGAAATGACATAACTGACAAAGGTGTGCTGAGACTGCACCAAGCCTTAGAAGAAAACAGTTTCACAAAGACCATATGGTAAATATTGTGTTAAATTTTATATTTTGTGCAGCTAGCATACTGCATACACTGAAATTTTAATGGAAAAAGAAATTTTAAAAAATGCTCTAGTGAAGAACTTATAATAGGTTAATTTAATTGTCCTTATCACAGGAGTACAACCTAAATATTTTGGATGTCACACTATTTATTTATTTATTTTTTAATAAGTAGTAGCTTATAAGTTGCACAATGTCATAATGCTTGTAAAATTGTAACTGTCTATTTATGTTAAAGTTTTGGCCATCTCAGCTGCCAGTGTGTTTGTTAAATTACAGCTTTGGTTTGTTCTAGTGTATAAGACAAAATTAAATTCTTGATAATGTTTATTCAATAATTTGCACAGCCTTTGTGACAATCAAATAACAGAGATGGGCCTCCTGGTGGAAGAAGCACGCTTTGAAACCCAACAGACTGATACAAGAAGATGCGTCCAACCACAGAAATACATTGCAAAAGATTTGAGATCAAAAAGCGAGATGGAAAAATCAATCAATACTTTTGTTAAGGTACTGGTACAAAACATTTGTTACTGTTGAGTTACGTTTGTGAGATTGTTCAGATATTTAGAACAGCATTCTGAAAAAGTTTTATGTCATATGAAGTTTGACCAGCACAGAGAGAGATTTAATAGACCAGTTACTAGCTAGCAAAAGCCTAAATCATTAGTAAGGTGAAGATGAAGGAATGATATTTTTGTTTTATGAATGGTGGATATAAGTGGAATGTCATTAAAGGCCAACAGATCGTGAAGGATGATTCGCGGGCCATTTGCAAACATAAGGGTAATGTGGTAGGAAGGGGACCTCAATCTTTATTTAAAGGGGTCATATGATGCTTTTTTAAAGATCATTATTTTGTGTATTTGGTGTAACAGAATATGTTGACATGCTTTAATGTTCAAAAAACACATTATTTTTCAAATACTGTACATTATTGTAGGTCCTCTATGCCCCGCCTCTCTCAAACGCTTCGTTTTCTACAAAGTCCCTCCTTCTGACAAGCGCAGTCTGCTCTGATTGGCCAGCTGACCCAGTGCATTGTGATTGGCCGAACACCGCAAGCACTCGTCGGAAATGTAACGCCCCTTACCATAATCGCAAGCTTCATCTTTCAAAATAAATGTAAAGACAGAGCCCGAAAGGGGAACAGAGTCTCGTGACAGACACAGTGATGAAGCTGGTATGTGTTTGCAGTACACAAGCCGCGGTTAAGACAGCTGACTCCACTTTGAGATGTGACCCTGTCTCTCTCTCTCTCTCACACACACACACGCGCTTGCGTGCGCGCACACACACACGATGCGCAAAACTGCATTTGAACAGTCAATAGCAAATACTTAAACTAATAACAAAACAGTAGCTGATTCAGAAGCGCCAGATTGTCATAGCAAAGTCAGAATTACCTCCTCTCCTAGGTTCACGAAACGGTCGTCCATAAAATGCATTGCTGTTCTGTTGTAAGTAATCTTAAAGATTCCTAAATGCATCTACTTCCGGAAGGCCAAATAAAGTGCTTTTGCTTTCGCCTAGAAACACACAGTGTCTCCCTGACATGGCTGCTTCAACACTAACTGCGGTTACTGAAACCACGCCTTCTTTCTTTGCATGCACATTTGGGCGGCATTATGCTAATATTTCCACATAGAGGTAGATATGTGGGGGCGTGTTAGAACGAGCTGTTTTAGGGGGGCGTGGCAGAGTCTTAACTTTGATAAAGAATATCTCTTTGGTTTTGAGACTTTAGTCTTTGCAACTTCAGGGATCTTATCTATGCACAATCAGCTTGTAACACTCCAAAGAGAAAAGAAAACTTGAAATCGCATCATATGACCCCTTTAAAGATGGGTGATAAAGTGTGCCCATTCTTGATTAGTTGTCAGCAATGTATGCTGAGATTATCTCTGTAGTTTAGGAGATGCGTATCTCTGTCACCTGATGTTAAGGTGCAGGGTGAAGAGAGTGAACATTTCCAACTGATAAATAGGGTAGTTAGAATACAAGCGAGAAAAGCACAGATGCAATAAACCATTAAGCATTTGCTTAATACTTATTTCTCACACTAAAATACAACTTCAAGAGATAGTTCAACCAATGAACCACCCTCGTGTGATTCACGTATGACTTCCTTTCTTCAAAAGAAAATATTTTTTAGAAATATCTCATTGTTTTGTCCATAAGTCAAATAATCAAAATGGTTTGGTTATCAACATTCTGCAAAATATCTTCATTTGTGTTCCACAGAAAAAATAGACGTATACAGGTTTGGAACAAAATGAGGGTGAATAAATGATGACAGAATTTCCATTGTTGGGTGAATTATCCCTTTAACACTGCTGAATGAAACATCAGGCATGCATTTCATTTTATCATAGCAAATCAACACAACAAAGGTGTGAAATATAGGGTAAACAATTTAGGATGGCAAAATAAGATATAATTACACAGATCCATTCCACTTTGAATATTAGCCTGTAGTGCCAAAAGCAGATGGGTTCAAGACAATCATGCACAGGCGGATGAGCAAAACGGTGCTTTCTTTGCTATTTCTTTAGCCATTTCTCAGTACTTTCTGTCAGTAATCAATTACCTATCAAAAAGGTGTATTATTCTTTATACTTGTTAGTAATAAAAAGTAATGTAAAAACATTTTAATTGTCTTATATCGTAGACAGAAGATCCCATCAAGAAGTTTGAGCCTGAACTAGCAGTAAATAATGGCAGGATTTCCTATAGGTCAGTAAATTCTCTTTGTCTTTGAAGTATGACTTCTATTCATAATAAATATGACGTTTCTGTGTGAAATAGTTTCTCAAATGTATTATTGTTTTTTTTATTTTCTTGCAGGTTTCAGTGGAAAACAGAAGGCCTTTTCATGTGCAGCGCAACTGGGCTAGTGTTTGGATTGAAAGGAAGTGGATGTGTAGAGTACAGTGTGGCTCACTGGGAGATGCGTCACCTCATCAACACTCACTATGAGCCTGCTGGACCTCTGTTTGATATCAAAACCCCTACAGGAGAAATCTATGAGCTTCACCTTCCACACTGTGAGACAAACGGTAAATGATAAAGCATGTTAATGAATGGATACCCTATCTATAATGTTACTAGTAGCCTACATATTAAGAATATTCGAATTATTGTATACAGTACAGTATTGAAATAATTGTTATGAAATCAGCTCATATCAGTTCAGTTTCATCATCATTCATGATGTTAGCCTTCTCAGCTCAGTTCTACAATCTGAGCTGTCTCTATTGTGATTCTGAAGCTGCTTCCTCACTGAAATGGAATCTTTTAAGTAACTGATCCTTTGTAAACATTCTTTGTGGGCGTTGATGCTACATAAATGGCTCCTCACAAAGCTCTTAAAAGACTTGACTAATGCTCAGAGTTTAATTAGAAATTCATAGGACACAAATATTTAGTAATATTGCATATTATTTTACATTTAGATGGGATGATTTTCTATTGGCAATTTTCAGTATTGAATAAAATATAATTAACAGTATGTCAACTCCACACTAAGGAGGCCTTGAAGAACAGCTCACAATAATATTCATCTTATTTTGCCATCAAAAGAGGGTTTGATGGTTTAAAGTCTAGTTTTTGTCAAATAAAAAGTTGCTGTAAAATATATCTTCATGAGCAGAAAAACTGTATTTAAAAAATATTAACACAATACCATTCAATCCCAAGTTTTCCAAGTTTTTAACAACCTCATTATAAAACTTAATTGGGTTTTTGTCTCTTTTTTTACCACTTATCTTTCTATCTACAGTTGATGCAATTGGAAATCTTTCTGTTGTCCATATACACGAGGACACTCGGGAATTCCTCTCTCCAAATAAAATTTCAAGAACACATATAGCTGTAAATATCTGTAGGTTATCTGAGCTTGGCATTGCGCAAGAGAATAATAAAAATAACAAAATCATCAATGGCCAGGTGCTGCTGTTCCAGGAACCTTATATATCACAGACACAGCAAAGGCTATGGGTTTTTCTATTGCCAAGTAATGTTCCGCTCTCCGAGGTCTGATAACCTTTCATTTGTACTCATTTTATTTTTGAGAGATTATTTTTAATAAACATCACTCACACTCATTGTTTGGTCAGCAGATTAAAGAACAGCAACAAGAGTATGTGTTCATCCAAACCAGCTCTGACTGCAAACTACAGATAAATGCAAAGTACGCTCTGATCTCAAAAAAAGCCAAAAGAGTCCAACCGAAGGTAAGTGAATTCAGAGATAGTTTCTCCCAGACATCTATTTTCACCACAAAGTTGTTTTATCACACTGTAAATCTAAACTTGGTCATGTCCATTGGCACAGAGAATTTGCTGATTTTACTAACCTTAGAAAACAGCTTTTTTTGTGTATGGTTATGGTTTTTTCTATCCTTTAGGAAAAATTATTTGAACCCTTGCACGCTGGTAATCACCATCCTACATTCGAGGTCTTCTTAGATAAAGATGTGACTGAACTGCGAATTAAAATTCAGCGTAAAATAAAGGAAAGTGATATGATTAATTTCAAAAATGCATGGAAGCGTTGGATAATTCTCAAGAAAAACACAGGTAATTATACATTTTTGGTAATACTTTGTACACTGTAAAAAGCATAAATGAATGTCTTGTTTTTCTCATGTAACTGTAGATAATCACACACAAATGGGATCTGAAGAACATTCTAACATTCAAGGTACCATAATTATCTTTGAAGTTCCCTGAGCTTCACAGAATGCATCATGTTATAAAATGCCTGATAATTATTTGTCTATTTGTGTGTCTAGTGAGCTGTAATACCTGGATATCTGCTCTTGGTGAAATCATGGAGGATCTTACAAGTGGGGAGTTCAAGAATCTGAAGCATCTAATGAAGCACACTGGGAAAAGAAATCCCATTCGTTCAGGGAAACTCGAAGAAGCAAAAGACAGGTGTGAGTTGGTGACTTTGGTTGTTGAGACATGGGGATTCGAAGAATCAGTGAAAGCCATACATGAGTTCATGAAGACGCTGCCTCGCAATGATGAATTTGTGACAGATCGACTAAAGCCATATGCGACACGGTTTGGCCTTGAGGGTTAGAGCATATCGCAGACTTTTCAATCATTTTGTAGACAGATCTCAGCATAAAAGCACTTTTTATTAACACTCAACAACAGATTACCAAAGTGTGGCAATATATCAAGCCTTGAATGACTGTTGTTTGGTTGTACTTCAACTGTAAATTTTAAGTATAGCCTACCTGTATATGTGGTTTTGTAATTGATTTTGTAAATTGATAATATAGATGTTCAGGTTGCTTAAATGTTCATACTGTATTTATTTATCTGATGCTTTAATCCAGAGTGAATATAAAAAATGAAGGAGGCAGTAACATGAGAAGTGCTGCAATTAAGTGTACTGTAATTATGACAATGAGTTGTTCCTGCCTGTTACTTGTTTATATGAGAATCATAAGTCCAATATTTCACAAATGAAGTTAAGAAATGTATAATATTTGTGACCCTGGACCACAAAACCAGTCTTAAGTCGCTGGGGTATATTTGGATGAAAGTGGAATCAACTGACAATAAGTGATGTCTAAGACTGATTCTTAAGTGTTGACTGAGGTGACACTGAAGTCTTGCAAACAAAGGACTACAATGATGTTGACCCAAAATGTCTGCCCTCGACTTCTGAGACAGCCAATAATGAGCCTGCTCATGTGAAGTCCCAGCAGCACAACACTAATCATTTAATGTAACGAAAATAAAATCAGTTAATTAAGACACTGAAATATTTTAATATGTAAAAGTTTTTTTTTTAAATGCTTTGCATTGTGCAAAATGATCACAAATTGTTACTGATGCTTTGAAATTGTTTTCTATTGGTATGTCTCCTCGTTTACAGTTGGAGCACTGATGTGAACATGAGTTCCATCAATGTCTCCAACAACTCCAGGAAAGCCCACAATCCTCATAAAAGTGGCTTGTTTTGCAGCATGGCTTGACGGTCAGTTGGAAAGTTGAAGAACTGCCATAGTTGTGACTTTGCTGCAGCCTGGAACTGAACTGCTGGTTTGGTCTGGCCAGAGGAGAACTGGCCCCCCGACTGAGCCTGGTTTCTCCCAAGGTTTTTTCTCCATTCTGTCACCGATGGAGTTATGGTTCCTTGCCGCTGTCGCCTCTGGCTTGCTTAGTCGGGGACACTTAATTTCCAGCGATATCATCGACTTGATTGCACAGATACTATTTAAACTGAACTGAGCTGAATGAAGACATCACTGAATTCAATGATGAACTGTCTTTAACTCAAAAATGAGTGTTTACTATTGTCATTTT
>NW_015638568.1:910651-922914 GCF_001515625.1 Sinocyclocheilus rhinocerous
CCAACAATACATTGTATGGGTCAAAATTATAGATTTTTCTTTTATGCCAAAAATCATTAGGATATTAAGTAAAGATCATGTTCCATCAAGATATTTTGTAAATTTCCTACTGTAAATATATCAAAACTTAATTTTTGATTAATAATATGCATTGCTAAGGACTTCATTTGGACAACTTTAAAGGCGATTTTATCAATATTTAGATTTTTTTGCACCCTCAGATTCCAGATTTTCAAATAGCTGTATATCGGTCAAATATTGTCCCATCCTAACAAACCATACATTCAATGGAAAGCTATTTATTCAGCTTTCAGATGATGCATAAATCTCAATTTTGACAAATTGACACTTAAGACTGGTTTTGTGGTCCAGGGTCACATTTGATGATGAAAGTGGAATCAACTGACAATAAGTGATGTCTAAGACTGATTCTTAAGTGTTGACTGAGGTGACACTGAAGTCTTGCAAACAAAGGACTACAATGATGTTGACCCAAAATGTCTGCCCTCGACTTCTGAGACAGCCAATAATGAGCCTGCTCATGTGAAGTCCCAGCAGCACAACACTAATCATTTAATGTAACGAAAATAAAATCAGTTAATTAAGACACTGAAATATTTTAATATGTAAAAGTTTTTTTTTTAAATGCTTTGCATTGTGCAAAATGATCACAAATTGTTACTGATGCTTTGAAATTGTTTTCTATTGGTATGTCTCCTCGTTTACAGTTGGAGCACTGATGTGAACATGAGTTCCATCAATGTCTCCAACAACTCCAGGAAAGCCCACAATCCTCATAAAAGTGGCTTGTTTTGCAGCATGGCTTGACGGTCAGTTGGAAAGTTGAAGAACTGCCATAGTTGTGACTTTGCTGCAGCCTGGAACTGAACTGCTGGTTTGGTCTGGCCAGAGGAGAACTGGCCCCCCGACTGAGCCTGGTTTCTCCCAAGGTTTTTTCTCCATTCTGTCACCGATGGAGTTATGGTTCCTTGCCGCTGTCGCCTCTGGCTTGCTTAGTCGGCGCTATATAAATAAAGGTGACTTGACTTGACTTGTGGCCAAAAGTGATGTCCGGCCTAGAAAATCTGACATCTTCACTCTTAATTAAAAAAAAAAAAAAGTGTTAAAGATTTTGGAAGCATATTGCATAGTTGCTTAGAATCAATTGTTTTATTTGTGATAATAATGCAATGAAACATGCCAGTGAGGTCATAATTTTTGGCCATACTATCATACAAAGAAATTATGAACACATGCAAAAACAAGAGAGGACAACATGCCAATAAGGTCATAATTTTTGGCGATGCTGTCATACAAAGAAATTATGAACACATGCGAAAACAAGAGAGGACCGACAAAATATTAATAACTGATTATGTTGTAGTCAGTGTTGCCAATTTAGTGATTCCTCGCCCCTTTTGAGACTTTTTTCAAAAGCCTAGCAACAAAATCAATTTCTTGGACAAACCTTATCTAGACTCCAACACTCTCCCACTGATCTATATTTATATTTATATAGATCAGTGAACTCGCCATTAAGACAATCTAGCAACATTTAGCGACTGTTTTAGTTACTTTCATTTGAAAGCAGTTGGCAAAACTGGTCAGTGATAATATTTATTTGTCTATGTGATTAAAACATGGCACTTTGAAACGTTTTAGCTATACTCAAGTAAATTTTGGTTAGGTATGTTAACTTTTAATAGTGTTTTGTCAAAGTACCAATATTTTAACATAATTTCTCTGTCCTTTTTAATCATGGTGCCACCATTGTAGTCGGAACTGAATCTAAATATATTAAACTTGCTTAGTTTTTAATATAAAAATAACAAAAAGCATACGTACGTAAGTACAATATAGTTTACACTGAGTTTTATGTTCTTATTATAATTTTGTTTTGTTTTGTATTGTGTTTTCATTGCAATCGGGCATTATCGGAAATTTTCCCCCTTTAGAAGGTTAAACAGATCACTGGGATTAACAGTAGCCCTTCAATGCAGAACACAAGATCCAGGGGGCGTGGTTGGATCCACATCTAGGGGGCGGAGATTGGTGGGTTTAGGGATCAGGGGATGGAGACAGGTTTAGGTATATGTAAGGTGAGAGGAGTTGGATCTGGATCCAACCACGCCCCCTGGATCTTATGTTCTGCAGTGAGGACCATCTAAATGTAAAATAATATGCAATATTACTCAATATTTGTGTCCTATGAATTTCTAGTTAAACTCTGAGCATTAGTCAAGTCTTTTAAGAGCATCTGTGAAGAAAAGTGAGATATTGCTCCCCTGGCGGCGGTTAATATGGACAAAACATGACATGGATATTAGACTTCCTGTGTAAGGCCAAATGATGGGGCAATTCAGTGGCTTTGGTTCACAGTTCAACGGCTATGGTTCACAGTTCTACATTGACAGTATACCTCCCCACTTAACAGCAGGTTACCAAAGCTTTGAAAGGGAACCCTCCTATAGAGGTACAAACAGATTTTATGTATCTCAAACCATCAGAATCCATGTATCATTCGATCTTTTGTTTTTTGATTTAATATTGAAAGTAGAAAAATGAGAAAACGGCTCCTTTTTCGTTTTTTGTTTTTTTTCCCAAAAAGCGAAAAACGAGAATTCAGCTTAAATTTTCGTTTTTCGTTAATGGATGGAAAAATGAATAAACAGCTTGAATATTCGATTTCTACACGTGGGCGGGCAATTAAACGCCTTGTTGGAACTGATTTGCCCCTGATGGAAAAATTTTGCACCACATGACAAAACATTTATTTTTAATTCTGAAAGATTTTTCAAAAATTTCTAAGATTTTTTTATTACAAAAGTCTGAAAAATTGTTATAGTGTAATTGTATTGTTTCCTGCTCATCTGATGCAAACAATGTAGATGGGTTTTTGATCAGGCAAGTACATTGTGCAAGAAAAAAAAAATATTATGCTCTCAGTGTTCAATATTTTTGTACAAAGACTGTATTGTCACTTAGAAACCCTTTCAGAAGTACGAGGAGAAATCTGATAGCAAAAATAGCTGACCCCTCTCAATTCTCCCACCTCTTGAACTCCTACATCAGCTGCCAGTTCTCCTCCTCTAACTTCTCTCTCAAGCCATACAAGCCTGGCATCAGGATCCTCATCTGAGAACTGTAGGAGAGTTCCTGAGGGCTTCAGCACCTGTAAACATTGCTTCACTATCTGTCCAGCCTTAACTTGACCTTCTTTAGACCTAACTAAAGCATCTGTGGTACCCTTGTCTAATATCAAATCCAGGCTTCTGGCCACAAAGTATCCTCTCAACTGTGTGCAGTCCATCTCCAGGAAGGCAAGAGCAGAGGATGGATTGCATGGCTGTACCAATGTAGAATTACTGTGCTTCTGCATAAGTTTCACTGCAACTGAAGAGATATCAGCACAGATGACCTTCACAGCACATGGAGAGGTTCTGTAGATACAAGGTCCTAATGCGGATGTGCCACAACCCATGTCCAGGATGTTCAATGGGCCACTGTGGGAATGAGACATGGTCTGAAGTACAGGAAGAATGAAGTCCTTGACTGAGTGAAATCCAAAGAACCATTCAAAATTTTTGAATTGGCCTTTGCTTCCATTTTCTGTATAGAATCTGTCCCATGTTGCTTTTTTGTCCATGTTTTCAATCAGTTCATCTGTGAACACAAGTTGTAAATAGTTAGAATTTAGAACAAAAATACATATTATCCATACATACATATTATATGCTAATTTTGCTAAATCGTCCAGAGCAGTGTTAAAGCATGAGGTTAAAATACATATTAAATACAAGTATTTAACAGGTTAAGATGTAACCATTTTAAAATTGCTATTAGTTCCTATGGAAATGTCACATAATCATCAGTAATACACACTAACTTGTCAAACTAGTATGATGCCATCTGTGTGCCTTGGTCAGCTTTTGAAGGGTCCTCAGCGGCACTGCAAGTCTGGTAAACAACAACATTTTAAATACCCAGCTTAAGTAAAGGTATTCAGTTTAAAACAAAAACACTGGCAGCACGTGTGATCCTGACTGTAACTGAATGACACGACCCGGAAGTGTACATGAGAGAGGGGGCGGTGGAAAAAGAACTCAATCAAGATGGCGGACGAGAAGCAGGTATCATCACAGGGAGAGACGGAGGGTAAGTGCAGAAATAACATTCCGTCACGCAGTTTAAAAGATCAGCTGACATGCGAAAGCAAAACATCTTGCAGGGTCCTGCATGAGGGAGCTTGCATTAGAGAATTAGGCTTTAACTGCTGTAAGAGCAGGAGGAGGAAATGCAGAGCATTAGCTGTACAAAGAGTAAACTCTGGGCTCATTTAACCAAAAATAAAACCCAATCTTCCTAACATGTCATATTTCCATTAAGACTGAAATACTTTGATTTTACGCTCTCGGTTTAAATAGGATAGTTGTCTTGTTTGCCAATCAGCTGTAGACTGCAATATACACTAATCTTCACTCAGGGTTTATGGAGGTAACGTTAAGTGGTGAATCTCTTTGTGTTGTAGTTGTGTGGTAACAGTTATGGGCGGTTATTATACTGAGTTAGATGATGGTTAGAGGACTCCTCACACACGACTTTGTTTACATTATGTCCGAATGTGACGCAAGTCAGCGAGGGTAAGACAGTAAACTGCAGCATTAGCAGTGTCATCACTCTAAACTGCTGTGTGCTCAGGTCCGTTTTTTTGTGTGGCAGGTGTCTAAAACTTTTATGACTCTCTCTCTACCTCCCTTTATATATACATATATACTTATTTATTTTGCAGGAGTGAACTGCCTTGCATATGACGAAGCCATTATGGCACAGCAGGACCGTATTCAGCAAGAGGTGAGTGTTCAGAGTAATGTCACATTTAAAAAAAGGCTTGTTATTTGGATATATGCTAACTGTTACTGAACAAATCACTGATGATTTTGTGGTTTTGTCAAATTGTTAGCTGTTTTTTAATGATGAATAGAGTTGTACTTAAAGGATAGTTCAACAAAACATACCATTCTGTGATCATTTACCCTCTTCTCAAAGCTATTTTTCTTTCTTCTATGTAAGAGAAATGTTAGGCAGAATGTTTATGCTGTTCTTTAATTCCATACAATTAAAGACCTGGGCTGTCACACTCCAAAAAAAACACACACCCACGCAAAAAAAAAAAAAAAAGCTTAAAGTAGACCACACAACTTGTGCACATTTTTCCAAGTCTTCAGAAGCCATACCATAGCTTTGAACAATCCAGAATTTAAAACTGAAGCATTTAATTTCTGCCATTAATGTCACAGAACTGAATTGTCTGTTAACACCATGAACGATAACTATATTAACATCCACAACAACGAACGATAACATTCAGTTTATTCTAAGGAAGATGCAGTTATGTTGTCTGCCGCTTTAAATGCTATAAAGATAACTGTAACTATATTATCGTCCACACCAATGCATAGCGATGTTCTGTTTATTATAAGTGCATGCTGCAGTTATGTCATCTGCAGCTTTAAATTCTCAAGCTCTTTAAATATGGAGGATTCTGATTGGTTTTTGAGCTGAAAAAAATCATTTTGAATCATTATATCATTATTATCATTCTTCTGTATCATTATAGTTGTGGTCTTGACTGTGTGGATTCTGATTGGTTTTTGAGCTGAAAAAAATAATTTTGAATCATTATATCATTATATCATTATTATCATTCTTCTGTATCATTATAGTTGTGGTCTTGACTGTGCTATTCTCTTTATAAAAGTTTATCATTGTTGTTATTGTTCTTGGTGTGAACAGCCCTTTAGACCTGGAATATTATATAGCACATAAGTCAGGTGGACTTTTTTTGAAGAGATCGACAGCATCTTTCCCTATTCACATTCATTGTATGGAAAAGAACAAAAACATTCTGCTTAACATCTCTCTTTGTGTGCAACTGAAGAAAGCAAGTCAAGCAGGTTTGGAACAATATGAGGATGACTAAATGAACTAACCCTCTAATTGCTTGTTTTGTTTTAATAGATAGCCACCACTAACCCTTTAGTGTCGGACAGACAAGATCTCTCTGTGCTTCAGGGTGAATATGCTGCAGAGGATGCCATTTACCAGCTCAAGATAAAGGTCACTACATTTTCACGAGCTTACTTTACATGTAGCAAGTGCCTGAAACCTGCTGTAAAACTGTTATTCTTACATCTTGTTTATAGGACCTTCACAAAAAGTATTCGCACATTCGTAAGACACGGCCAGATGGAAATTGTTTCTACAGAGCTTTTGGCTTTGCACATTTGGAGTCACTACTGGACGACAGCAAAGAGCTGCAAAGGTAGTGTACTGTTTGATTTGGGTGCTTAAAGCAGATACCATTGATTTTATTTGGAGTAGTTGCAGTTATTCTGGAGATAGCAGCAAACTTATTTACGCAAAGTACCATTTTGTAAATGTTTTTTCTTTCTGTCATTGTAGTGAATGTCTAAGTACCAGACCTGTCTCAATTTTGGCACTATAGGTTTAAAGCTGTGGCAGCTAAGAGCAAACTGGACCTTGTAAACCAGGGCTTCACCGAGTTCACTATCGAGGACTTTCACAACACTGTGAGTTGGAAAATTTATCAGTTAAAAACTATGCTCAAATGACATGCCATCTCAGATTTAAAGCTCAATGCTTCAAGGGTAAGTTCACAGATTTTCAACCAGCGTTATGTTGTTAAAATGTTGGTAGTATATAGCGTTGGGTCCGAATCCGTCTTGTAGAGTTCAAGTCGAGTCCAAGTCCTTAACCAATGAGTTTGAGTGGGAGACGTTTATTAATGCCTTGTCATTTTAATTTTATGATGTTACTTATTTTTTGTTATCTTTCGAGTCCAAGTCCTTAACCAATGAGTTTGAGTGGGAGACGTTTATTAATGTCTTGTCATTTTAATTTTATGATGTTACTTATTTTTTGTTATCTTTCATGTAACACATGAAGTGGATTTGACTGTACTTAAAGTCCAAAATGTCCAAGTCCCTGTCAAGTTTGAGTACAAGTCCACCCGAGTGTTTATTTTTCACCAAAAGTCCACTGAAAGATGTAATGCGCTTTATCTGGCGACGTTTGACAGCTCCAGAGCTTTTGTGAAAACTAGAGATTGTACTTCCGCATTTTTGTATCCCTGCTCACGAATAGTCTGATCGAGCCCAGTGCATTATGGGTGTTTCAGTTTTTGTACCTTTTTTCACAACAGCCATTTATCTGTTTTTTCTACTTGTGTTTCTACTGCACCGACAGCCAACTTTTATCTTTTACTTTGTCTGCAGTGAATTACCCCTTTAAGTCCTGTAACTGTACTTATGCTCACTGTGGTTTCTCTCCTTTGTCAGTTCATGGACCTGATTGAGCTGTGTGAAAAGCAGCAATCACTTGGTGAACTGCTGAGCTCCTTCAATGACCAGAGTGTGTCTGACTACATAGTGGTTTACCTGAGGCTTCTCACCTCGGGATACCTGCAGCGGGAGCATGTGTTTTTTCAGCATTTCATAGAGGGCGGCCGTTCTGTTAAAGAGTTTTGCCAGCAGGTGAGTGACACCTAAGAGTATTACTTGTGAACTATTTTTTTTTAAGACTATGGTAAAAATGTAATTTAAAAATAAAGCAATATTAAATAAACATTAACATCTAATAATGCATGTTTTACTTTTTAGGAGGTGGAACCCATGTCGAAAGAGAGCGACCACATCCATATCATTGCCTTAGCACAGGCACTGAACGTGTCCATATTAGTGGAATACATGGACAGAGGAGAGGGTGGAACGGTGAATAATCATGTCTTCCCTGAAGGAAGTGAGCCACGCATCTTCCTGCTCTACCGCCCAGGCCACTATGACATCCTGTATAAGTGATACTCTGTATATTCTGTGGTTCCATTGTGAAGAAACCATACCATTTCTACAGCCAAGTTGAGTCATACATGTGTATGCAAGGCTATGTTATGATTAAACACAAAGTTTTCACTCCAGTGCTCCCCACATTACAAAATGAATGATTTTTTCCCCAGTACAGACAGAACTTAAAGCTCTTGATCTCAGAAAAACTGACACTGCATCAAACAGCAGCATTATTAGGGTTGTACAGTAGGTTTTTTTGTGGTTGTAAATGTTATCTTGCTTTTAGTGTTTTTCCTTTGTTACACTGCCTTTCATGAGTTTTATTAAAGGGATTTACTCACTTGACCTGAAGTCAATTTGTGGTTTCAGAAATCATTGTGACAATGACATCAAGGCACACTTTTACAATTCAGAAGTTGCTCGAAGCCAGTAACAAGAAAAGAACAGACAGCGCAATCATTTAAGTGCTAATTTTACATTTACCAAACAAATCACACCTTATGCAGACTGATGTTTATTTTAAGCAGATTTGGGTAAAAATGTGTTACAAATCAATCATAATCATGTACAACTCAAACCACTACACTACAAAGATGTGTCTGAAATCCATCTGGAGGCATCCTCCTCAGTCATGGCTGTTTTCTGTGGGAGTCACACGCGTTGGACAGGATCCATCCAGCCGGACCAAGGACGGCAATCGAGATAAAGGCCATCACAAATACACTCTCCTAAAAGTGTAGGGGGCAAGGATGCATGTATGATTACACAAGATTGCCAAATCAATCATTGTAGATGCATTCAAGAGATGTCCAACTCGTGAACGAGTTTTGAGTCGGACCTTTTAAACGAATCGGTTGAGTAGGTTCACAAAACCGGATTTCGTTCACTAAGCGGAATGAATCCAAACAGTCCGAATGACAGGTTTACGAAACGTACTGCAAAAGGCTTACGACAGTTTTTAATGTTTAATTGAAATTTGAAATGTAAGTGCATTTTAGCAGTTAAAAAGCATATCAGATTTAGGTTCTTCTATATTAGTTAATTCACGGCTGCATCAATCTGAACAGACACATTTCTAAAAACAAGCCTAATAAAACTATCTCACAAGAACGCAATAGCGGAAACCCGCATTATGAGCTTATAGCTTTGTTAGAATGTTTAGAACATTTGAACACGTGTAAATTATGCAATGATGTAAGAGAACTTAGTCGGGGTTTTTTTTTATACTTCAAAATCGTTCGAAAGAACCGATTCGTGGAAATCACTTGGAGTTTCCTTCTGTTGAACTTACCAAGACACCGACTCTGCCTTTTGCAGAATTAGAGTTAATGTAGAAACGCTGGGTTAATACATTTTGTCTGGGTGTAAATCTTGTGCTTTTCAGCACTCGTACTAAGCAAAACATCATGTAGCCGATTGTAAGCCAGCACTGAGAATCAAAAACACAATGCCTGCACGTTTTATTTACGTTTACGTTTCCCGCCAAGTAGTTTTAATAAGCTCACTTGGCACTTCCTTCTATCCAATCAACACCCTCGCTAATTATTAGTTACGTAACGTTTCGACAAGCTGAAGCTATTAATCTATTAAGTCACACATGGTCACACCTCAAACATTAAAATGATTATTAATGTTAAAACATTATTAAAGTTTTTAGGTCACAATTAGTTGATAATGTATTTTTAAAAGTACAAATACTCTTTAGTCTCTGTTTGAGGTAAATTAGCAAAATGTTTTAATAGTTTCGGAATAAAAGAGTCTCAAACAACATTATAAAAAAAATTAAAAAAAACTTGTAAAAACAAATGCTTCACCCTGATAAGATATTGTTTTTAATTGTACATGTTATACAATGAATCTTTTCAATCAAAAGAGGAAAATTATCAATAGACCAAGTATTTCCTTTCATCTTCAGCTCTATGCTGTTTACAATGTATGATACAACAAAAATGAACAAGAGTAGTTTATAGTTATTAAACTATACATTTTATACAGAGTGAAGCAAAAAAATAAAATAAAACAGCAAAAATAAGCACAAAGGCACATTTACCTTTTTAATCTGCAATTTTGAAACCAAATGCATACATTCATTAATTCCTTGTTCCTGTACAACAAGCCCTTCTAATACAAATCAACTTTATCTCAATCTTCTTTGTCTCTCCTTATTCTTCATCTCAAGCTGGTTTTGCTATAAAAAAAAAAAAAGACAAGACTTTCAAGGCAGTAAATGGTCAACAAAGTAGCATTCTCCTTCCTTCTAAAGAAATGTCCAGTTTCTCACAAAGAAAAGGAATTCTAGTAGCAATTGCCTCAAAAGTTGCCATGTTCTGAGATGATACATAAAGGTTAAACAGTGCTCAATTAACTAAAAACTCTTATTTAAAAAACATGTCAATATAAGAGGTTTGGTAAAGCAAGGCTGATCTTCTCAAGACATTTATGCATGTCATTTCTCAAAACAGGCATAGCACATTTATATTCTTATGTAGACATAAATTTTTATCTTTGGCAATAATAATTATCTGAGAAAAGTGTAGCAAGTACTATAAGGCATACTGAATATAAAAAGTAAGTATAAATGGCCCCTTTTGAAAACGCTGCAATAATACGCCACAATGTTTCATTAAAGAAAAGTTCCAGTTATGACAGAATGAAACTTCTGTGACTTAAAGATGCACATCAGCATCCACTATGTACATGTTTTTAATGTACATACAAATACTTAACAAAACAATAAATTTTAAAAGGAACAATACCGTTTAACATGCCAAAGAACGGAATGAAATTGGTACGTGAGGCTGTAAATTATTAAAGCAATGTGACCTTGAAACCAGAATTCTCTAATTTACTGATTAATATATATATATTGTGTGTATGAATATATATACACACATAAATAAATAAATAGCAGTGCATGGACACTCCCCTGCTGTATTCAATGAGAAGTATATGCACACGTGCGTTCTTTGGCGGTGTTAGATGTTAACTGAGTAAGCCCAAAATAACTTTACCGAACGGTTATTAGTGCAGCTGAAGTCCTAACAGACAACTTCAAGTAGTGATGTAGTGTTTTTTAATCGAACTGAACATCAGTTTGTGGTAGTTAGTTGTGCTTTTCTGTACTCAATTATCACATCAATGTAATGTCCATTCTTTAAAACATACTGCATTTCAAGGTCTTTTCGGTCCATCTCAAATCCTGTTATACATACACTCATTCAGCACTTCTCAGTATTGCCCGTACCCCATCCCGAACCCCAGCCCCAGGCTCTCTCGAAGTCCCCTGAGCTGCTCCTCTCCGAGCCTGATCTTGTCATCCAGTTGCCTCTGCTCTACCAGTAGGGCTGCTTTCATCTTCACAAAGTGACTGTAGTCACGCATCTGTTCTGGGGTCAGGCAACATTCCAGCACCTTGCCAACCGCCTGCTCACGCCGGTCCACGTGCTCCTTGAGCTCCTGAGCCTCTCCCATCTGCACCAGCAGCTGCTTCTTCTTTTCCAGAAGTTGTAGCTATAACATGACAGAAAGAGCGAGAGAGACAGAGAGAATAAGAATAAAATGCTAAGCAAATCAAACATGCAGAAGGATAAAAACTCGAGGTCTAATTTATTTGTATAGTGCTTTTCACAATACACATTGTTTTAAAGCCGCTTTACAGAAAATTATGATGTTAATGTTTATAATATCTTCATGCCTTATAGTCAAATTTCACAGATTAGAGCTGGGCGACAATACATTTTACATTTACAGTTTACATTTTGCAACGATACAGGCAATCAAGCCGTTGAGATTTGCTATATTATATATATATATATATATATACGTAAAAGACCTTAGTCAGGGTAGCATCATATTTCATTTTTGACAGGAAACGAGGCTGTGAAGGACAGAAGTACAGTGTGTTCAATTGATTGTACTGTTGTTTAATGACATCCTGATTGTTCAACTGATGAAAAGAAAAACTTTCAGTAGACAAAACTCCATAAAACAGTTTATACACTGCATGCCATTGTAAAGACAGTAAGTCTATCTCTCACAGCCTCGTTTTCATCTATATTCAATTCAATATGCCATCTAACCTGAATAAGGTATATACTGTATGTATGCAGATGATGTTGGATGCAGGGGCGTAGATTACGCGGGGAACGCGGGGGATGTGTCCCCCCCACTTTTAATATCACGTAAATTCGTCCCCCGCACTTTTTCTGGCAAGTGTGTTCGCATAGAGGTTTTCAACAGCCGGTGTGAATAAATATAGATTTAAATTCAAAGAGACAGGATAGACTGTGCATGATCTGATGTTTTATTCGGACACAGAATAAGCCGAGATGAACATCGCGGAGGGCAAAACACTCCATGCAGTGTATGTTTCATTCATACTCGAAGCCGGAGGCGCTCTCG
>NW_015638568.1:923120-935582 GCF_001515625.1 Sinocyclocheilus rhinocerous
GATTGCGACAATACACAATATATGGTTTGTTTGTGTTTGTCAAGTCATCTCCAGGTAATAAATAAACGACATAGCATTTATTACAGTATAGAAACTATTTTGCCTTATTATGTGATAAAAAAGTGTTTGTAGTATATAAACAAATCATTATTATTGGTTATTGTCCAGCAGTTATCTGATTTCTAAGGCAATTAAAAGCTAGAAATTAGAGAAAAATTCAAGTTGCCTATACACTGCCATACACTGCCAGTCAACAGTTTTTGAACAGTAAGATTTTTAATGTTTTTAAAGAAGTCTCTTCTGGTCCCCCTCACTTCTGAAATGATGGCTACACCCCTGGTTGGATGTATTATATATCCAACTTTTAATATATCGCTGGGCAATAATATAGATTACGTTTTGCGACTACATATAGCCTCACCCTCCCGTGGTGGCCAGTCTCTGGGTCCACACAGTCCAAGGCACTTTCTACTCGGATCAGTCTCCCAGAAAGAGACAACAGCAGGCTGGTCACCTTGTCTAGGTCACCAATGAACATACGGTACTTGTCCACCTCATTGGGCTTGCAGATAGCGAGAACCAGGCTCTCCACCTCCTCTCCCAGCTGAGTGTTGGCACGAATATCCTCTTGCAGGCCCCTCTGTGCCTCACGAAGGACACCCAGCTTTTTACGAAGGCTCTCCATCAGCTGCTTCTGTAAGTGTAAACATTTACTATGAGAAGTGGCATATACACTGAACAAAATTATAAACGCAACACTTTTGTTTTTGCCCCCATTTTTCATGAGCTGAACTCAAAGATCTAAGACTTTTTCTATGTACACAAAAGGCCTATCTCTCTCAAATATTGTTCACAAATCTGTCTAAATCTGTGTTAGTGAGCACTTCTCCTTTGCCAAGATAATCCATCCACCTCACAGGTGAGGCATATCAAGATGCTGATTAGACAACATGATTATTGCACAGGTGTGCCTTAAGCCCCGTTCACACCAAGAGCGATAACTATAAAGATAACGATATTAGCGTCATACTGTAAAACTGCACATTTTAGAGTGGCCTTTTATTGTGGCCAGCCTAAGGCACCTTGATATGCCACACCTGTGAGGTGGATGGATTATCTCGGCAAAGGAGAAGTGCTCACTAACACAGATTTAGACAGATTTGTGAACAATATTTGAGAGAAATAGGCCTTTTGTGTACATAGAAAAAGTCTTAGATCTTTGAGTTCAGCTCATGAAAAATGGGGGCAAAAACAAAAGTGTTGCGTTTATAATTTTGTTCAGTGTATATATATATATATATATATATATATACACACACACACATACACTACCATTCAAAAGTTTGGGGTCAGTACGTTTTATTTATTTATTTAAAAAAATGGAATCCTTTAATCAAAAAAATTAATTCCTATTTAAAATAAATGCAGTTCTTTTCAACTTTCTATTCATCAAAGAATCCTGAAAAAAAGTATCGCGTTTCCACAAAAAAATTAAGCAGCACAACTATTTTCAACATTGATAATAATAAAAAAATTTCCTTGAGCACCAAATCAGCATATTAGAATGATTTCTGAAAGGTCATGTGACACTGAAGACTGAAGTAACGGCTACTGAAAATGCATATCATAGGAATAAATTACAAAGCATGAAATAAGCGAGCCATACATTTTCTGAATCTTTCACCTTATAATTGAGCTCTTCCTCCTCCTCTTTCCTGTCTGAGATCTCTCGAATCCTGGCAAGAAGTTGCGGGTTGTCAGCTGACGTGTCATAACAGGTTGATCGTGAAACTTGTGCCATGGATATTCCCAGTCTAGAGGGCCTAGGAAAGAGTCATGAATAATTCAGAAGCAAAATAATAGAGGTGAAGGTGGAGGGGCTGTAACAGTCTTTCTGATATAACAGAATAGAATACACTGAAAATTCATGTACAATTTACTTTGAAACAATTTTCACTCAGAAAGTGCTAGTAAAAATGGCAAGTAACACATTAAATAAACATGAAAATTCGAAGCAGAAAGACTGAAATAGTATTAGATTGCCGTACCTCTCTAGCGTTCCTCCACTGATTGGGTGGCCTCCTCTCCAGCTCTCTCCACCCGTCTCTGTATTTACACTGTGTGGAAATAACTCTCCTATCAGCTCTTTCCTAGATAAACCATAATCATCCTCTAGAATGGAGTCCACCAAAGCACCCCTCGGCCCTCTAATGTTTCTCGCTGATGGAGCCCCTTCCTCAGGCATGTTGTCAATGTCTGTCTCCAGCACCATAACTGGTCGAGCAAAACCCTGCAGCTCCATCCTGTCCTCTCCTTCCCTCCTGTCAATTTCTCCTAACCGCTCATTCTCACAGATCTCATCTATGTCTGTCTCCAGGGGCTGGTTTCCATCTTCAATACTGCTGGGACTGCGGGATGAAATAATCTGCTTTTTGTGGGCTGTTCCAGGGAAGCCTGCTTGATGGGGCAGCAAGTGGGAGTTGTTCATGGAGAAGTAGGATTCTGGACACACGGGTACAGATGACAAACTGTTCTCTGGGACTTCAAGAGGCCTGGTAGTGCCCAGTGCAGGGTAATGAGGACTGGACCGGTCCCACTCAGCTCGATGTTCAAAAAAGACGGGCTTCACCAGTGTGACTCTAGGCTCATCTGACACTGCAGCATTATGGACAGGTATTCTAAAATAGGGCAGACATGAGGGGAATTTATTCAAAAGTACATTAAAAATGTAATTCATTCACTACCATTCAAAAGTTTAGGGTCAGTAAGTTGTTTATTTTTTTCAGTAAGGATGCATGAAATTGATCAAAACTAACAGTTTAAACAATTATAATGTTACAATTCTATTTAAAATAAGTGCTGTTCTTTTGAACGTTCTATTCATCAAAGAATCCTGAAAAAAATGTACAACCGTTTCCACAAAAACATTTAGCAGCACAACTATTTTCAACATTGGTAAAATTTTGATAAAAATTCAAAATTCAGTATGATACAAGTGTCTTGGTATCATAATGAAGAAAAAAAAAACTCAACTTTAGTAGTTTGCCATAATCTTGTATTATTATTTTTACTGATTAAGTATTCTGGTCCTATCAACATACAGAATAAAAACCAGGAAATAATTAATGATTTTTGTAAGAATACTTTTTACTTGGAAATATATTTAAAAACATTTTTGTAAATTAATGATGGAAATGTGTTCTTTCATGTATTCAAACTGTTAAGATAACATGTTTTTACTTTTTATTTAATGGTTACACCCCACACATTTATAGCAGTCGTTAAAGTTTTTTTGAAAATGGTTTGTTATGAAATCAACGCGAATACCATGAATAAGTCTTGTATGTCATACGTGTGTTTTGGAAGGTATGTTTTACCTTGTGAATGGTTCAGGCTGCGGCAAAGTTTGATGAAGTTCCCTCCTCATGTCTCTCTCTCTTGGGGGCAGGGCTACAGGTTTAAAGGCCCGACGTGTAAAAGCAGGGCTGGGGGGAGCCGCCGTGTACTCCTGACTGCAGCAGTGATGGCTCTCTGAGACCTCCCTCGGAGGAAGACTATAGGAGCGCTGACGTGTCATTTCAGACACACTGGGCGGCTGGGATGTGCACGGCTGTGGTCGAGGTGGAGAGGAAGAGGAAGAGGGAGAGGAATAAAGTGGCGGGGAGGAGAAGAGGTTATGTTGGGATGCCTGTCTCTTGTGGAATTGATCCCATTTTGGGGGCGGTGGACGAGGCGGCGGAGGCCCTTTTTTCTTCTTTACTTCACCTACACATACTCCATTCTCATCCAGGTCACTAAGAGTGGACGCACGCATTCTGCTTGGTGTGACATTGGTGTGATTATGAAAATTGTGTGTGTCCACACGAATGTCATTTTCTGACATAGCACGGTTTCTAAGGGGTGAAAAAAGATGCTCTTCAGTGCGGCCACCTGTCATGCTGTTGCCACCTTGACCCCTGAAGCTAGGAACAGCAGCACCCTCTCCTGTCTTGGAGTCTCTCCTACACCTTGAGTAGTCCCTGTGGAATAAGAAATGTTATGCTATACTTCTAATAAGTAATGGTTTGTCAATAACCATAGGTAAATAAGTAAAACATGCAAAATATGACAATAAGAGTAAGTTAATCTATTGAGAGTTAAAAGCAGAAACCTTACCTCTCTGTTAAGCTGAAATTTCTGTTTAGTTTTTTTGCTTGTTCCTGCACAGGGTGGGCCTGTAAAATATATTTGCCATATATTTAAATATTAAATATAAATTAAACAAAAAATAAAATATAATTTAATAAAATGAACCGAAAAAAAAAAAATAATAATTTAGTGTAGTAGGTTTTTACCCAACCCTACCACTAAAAAAACTAAAAGCTTTCTAGGATTAAACATTATTTGGATAATTGGTAAAAAAAAAAAAAAAAATCTCTTAACCTCACAATGTTTATATATGAACAAAAGCCTACATTAAAATCTGTCATATAAATTGGTCTTTTCATTAGATTGACCACTGCAGTGGAGATAATTAGCCTACTGATTGCCACCATTGATGGACACATTTTTTTTATAATATTAAAAATATCTGTATGACAGACAGTATATTATGCAGTTCTTCCCTGCTATACCGAATATCTATACTTTTCAAAGTATCATATCGAAGTTAGAAATTCAAATATTGTGACAAAATAAATTTTGTAGGGTGCCACAAATTTGTTACAATTTTCAAAGGGTGCCGCGACTAAAGAAAGGTTAGGAAACACTGCTATAGAGGTACACTAAAGGAGCTTTTGCTCTTAAATAACCATACAAATTCAGTTTCATTCCCACTGCTGTTGTGCCAACCGTCTATAGCCCAGATTTTTAAAAGCTCACCATGAGCATAATATCTGATAACTGCCAAAATAATTGATAGTGTTCAAAAACATTCTGTTCTGAGAACTGTAAGGGGAGTCAGTACAGTGAATAGTATCTCTGATTCTCATCCAGAGGACATGGGCTTGATTCCACTAAAAGGAAAATACCCTCTCGAATTCACCTGAATTTGCCCTCAAGGATTAATAAAGGACTAAAAATGGCCCAGAGATCAGTTAGACTATCAATTCATGTTTTAAGATGAAACTCTTAGAACACTTTTAAAAACCAAAGGACATGCATTGAGACCAGTGACTTGAGATAGAATACATATTCAATCGTCCTGTTGTATTAGAGCCAATTTATGTTTTTGTACAGTTCTGGCCAACATTTGGCCTTTTGGGACTCTGAAGAAGCCCAATTTCAAAATATCCTTCATGAATGCTAATATTAAAATAAGTCTGCACTAAAGACTGAAAACAGTCTCATTCCCATCTACATGGCACTATACCAAAGAGTCTTAAAATAACAGCTCAAATAGAGAATAAACAGTTTCATCCTTATTCAATTCCAACAGTGTGCATAAAGATCAATGCACAAAGAAGATATATAATATTTTACAGATAACAGAAGTACCCTCCTGGCTCAGTGCATTTTAAAATGAATGCTTAGGAACTAAATCACAAATCCCTCTCATTCACAATAAGGCATTTTCAATTCAAAACTATTTAACTGAAATCAAAAGTGGTTCAATGGCTTCACAAAGCCATTTTGTAAGGACTCATCGTTTAGCTCCTAAGAGCCTAGAACTGTAAATAACCACAATAAAGGAAATCACACCCTCTTACATATAATCAAGCAGCGATGTTTGATTTCCATCTGTATTAATGTTCAAGCTATTCATTATAAGCTAATGTACAGGCTATTCATTATGAATTTATGAGGGTGAAGTGCAGGAGGAAAGCTTTACTCTTACTCACATAAATAATTCAGTAACAAATGTCTCTATGTTGTAAAGATATATATAGTGCATACTGCATACTAAGATGTTTGCATCCATACGGTATTCCCCCAACACTTACTTAAAGTACTGTTTTGTGGCTAATCCCCGTTACATTTTCTTACAAGAATCACTTGACTAAAGACATACAGCTGCCTAATGTTTTTGCCCCAAATATGATTCAGCAGACCCCTGTGGGTCCATGACAGTACTGTCTGCTGGACAATACAGTGGCACAATAAAACCCAAGTCATGGCAAAGTATTTATAGGCGGGTAAATAGCGAAACTATGCCAACACTAATGTAGTATATTGCAATTATGTTTGTTATAGTGGTGCTCAGAAAATCTGTAAAACAATCCCTGTTTTAGACGATGGACAATGCTCAATTCCTAGTCTTACCTCAGCTGGGGTGTAGCTCCTGGCCTTGTAGGGTGGATTTACATTGTAGTCATCATACTGATTGTGCTGAGTGGTCACTGGGTGGAACGCTGAGCAAGGCTTTTGGATGTTGGTGGTACTGTTGCTATAGAAATGCTCAGAGGACTGCAGAGAGGCAGGAACCTGAGGACTGGGCGGCTGTTTCTGACAGGCGTCGTGAGATAAAGACTGAGGAACTGTGTCGCTACTCATATTGTGTTCAGAATGAAGAGTTTCTCTCCTAAATTCCCTTTCTTGTTCTCTCTGCAGTAGTCTTTGCCTCTCCTCCCAGTCCTTCACCCTTTGTTGCTCTATTTCCCTCTCTTTCCTTAATCTTTCCTTCTCCCTCTCTTGTTCTCTAAGTTTCTCTTTCTCCTTGAATCTCTCTTGCTCTCTTTCTTTCTCCTGCTCTCTCTCTCTCAGCCTCTCCCTCAATTTTTCTTGGTCTTGTTGGGTACTCATAAACTGTCTCCCAGTGTCCAGTGAGTTGACGTAGGGCACATCTTGATACGAAAACCTCCTCCGGCCCAGGTTAGTGGCCATTTCAAGAGGTTCAGGTGAGGATAAATGGTTCGGTCTACCCGGCTTCTCTAGTCTCTGATTTCGACTTGTCAGGCTTGACAAGTTTGTTACAGACTGACTCAACTTCCTGCTAGTCTCTTCAAAAAACCTCCTGCGGTCTGCAAAGGGAGGGATATCACACTCATCCGATCGACCTAAACGACTACTGGAGGAACCTGTCCTCCCTCTTGTTGATCCCATTTTTCCAGACCACTTCTGTTCAGTTGCCTCATTTCTCTTACTCTCAGAGGGCTCTGCTTCCGGTTGAAGCTTGTATTCTGGTGTCCAAAGCCATCGCTGTTGTTTACCTGCAGGTACTATGTCCTCCACCACATGCACACACATTTGTCTGGCATGTTGAGGGATCTGGGTTTGGGTCTGAGATGCCTGGAAGCGCACAGCCCTGGATCTGGAATGTTCCTCAACTTGGGTTGTATCAATAACTTGTTGAGTCTGTTTGGATATTTGCATGGAGGCAGTTGGAGGATTGGTAAGAGGACTTGACAAGGTTTGGGCTCTGGGTTGATGGAACTCTGGAGGAGCTACTGCCTCCATGTTGAGATCTGCAACCTCTTCTTCCACAGTCTCCTCACCACATGGGTTTCTACTCTTCTGCAGCTGGGCCTTCTTCCTCTGGATCTCATTTCTGAGGTTTGTTGCAAAACGCTCACTTCTACGACGCGACTTGCTGCTACGGAACTGCCGTTTCTGCGACTGCTTTGTGATGCTGCCATCGTCTACCCTCACTTCTCCTCCGTTCTCATTCAGGTGAGTGTCCACACACATGCCAGCACCTACAGACCCAAAGTTCTTCTCACTGGTCTGAGAGTTAGCGGTGGAGAATCCATTCTCCATGGGAATTCCAGAGACATTAATAGGCTGCCCCCAGAGATTCTGTCCAGAATCAAGAGGATCCTCTTCTAACCTAGGATCCTCAAGTTTGGAAGTTGCCACCGAACCAGGTGTGGAACATCTACTTGCTCCCCACTTGCCCTGGGCTGTATTTGGACTAGTATCACTCAGATAAAGAGGTGACTGTGACCACTGACAAGTTGGAGATGCACGATTATCCCTTTTGTCGCCTGAAAAATCCATCATACACAGCTGAGAAGCTAGAAGTTTCTCAGGTACACTGTGTCTGTGCATTGCTGACTGGATATTACGTTCTGGTTCGAGTTGGGTATCAAAGTTCTCATCCCTATTCCTTTGTGAAAAGGAACTAAGAGAAGGTGTAGACACCACCACAGTTTCTGAATTGTTCTCCAAGTGTTTTTTCTCATGGTCAGTTGCCTTGATATCTCCATCAGAGTCTCTCTTAGAGTTGAAGGTGTAATAAGGTTCAATGGTGCATCCTTTACGTTCTTGCTCACTGTCTTGTGTTCCATTCAAATAAACATTGCCAGTCAAAACTTCCTGGATTTGGGATTGATCTTCAACCATGCAGCTGGTTACACTTGGGATGCCTACAGGAGCAGACACACAGCGTTTATCTGTTGTTTGGCCTCTAGTAGCCCTAAAACTGTCCTTCCTCATGGGTGGCTGCGGTGGCACACAGTGTTCCTCCTCACAACTATAGGACGATGGTCGGACTTTAGCCTCAGTTCTGTCAGACAGTTTCTTGGAGTGTCCACGCTCTTCCTGCTGGTTTCCATGGCCACTGGGGGCACAATGTTGGCCTCTGTTTGGATACCTGCAGGAAGAACCAAAACCCTGGAGAAGACTGTCCATAGAGTTGGTATCCTCAGGCTTGACAGGGACAGTGTAATCGGATGTGTTTGAGCTGGCTGAGAATGAGCTGTAAGCGGAGTCACGTTTGTTGTTGAAGATGACAGGATCAATGGGAGAGAGCTGACTGTCATAGTAACCCTGGCTGGGAGGATTCTCCAGACTCTCCATACTTCCTATTGAGCTACTGCGGTCTGTGCTGTAGTGCCTGGAGATATGGCCCCACTGCATGGACAGCTCACTGCACAACAAAACAGAAGTGAACCAAGTTGGATGATGTGACAATCACCATAAGGATTTCAAAGATTGCCTACAAAAAGTACCAAAAAAATGTACACTATTTAATGCCAACTTGGAATTTCAATATCAAATTATGAAGTACTGTTTTTAAATTTGCATTTGGCTTGTAAAATTCCTGTAGCAAAAGCTTCCTAAAAAGTCTACAAAGTGTCTCTTGCCACATTTATAATGCAAGATGGCATTGACTTTAAGGAAGTATTTTGAAATCACAATTAGATTATTCTATTCAATAAAAAAAACTAAAAAGAACTACATTCAATAATAAAAAAAAAAAACTAAAAAGAACTAACAACAGTGTAGACCTATTGTAAGCCTCATTTTCCATCAGCTAAAATAAATAGACACTCAGCATAAATAAACAAACATAAATCTGTATGTGCTAACTATTTGTGTCTATCTCAGATTATTAGTTTTATAAATATTTTATTTTAATTTGATAATTATGTAGGCCTTTTCATTTTGTGTTACAGGTGTTATGATTAGGTTTCACAGTTTCAGCGGAAAGACAGCAAAGAACAAGTCCCCCCAAAACAAACATTAATGTTGAAGTTGAAAGTTAACGATTAGTCCCTCAGGTCAATGCTATGTTTTGTACTGCAGGTTTTCTTGTGTGTTTTTGGTCACTTTGCTGGTGATCTGTGAAGAATGTCTGAGTCATACGTCTGAAAATAGTGGTGGCATCCGGTGAGCCACATGTTGACATAAGATGTGAGATCACCAGCTTCCTCTCTGATTGTTTTCCTTGTGAAATTTGCTGGAAGCAAAATTCCCTAATTCAACAATGAGATCTATCTCTCTCTCCCGTCGACACACGAAGATCTGTTAAAGCTATTAGTATAATGCACGTTACACTGAACATTGCAACACTGAAATGCTAAAAAGAAACGAATCATTATACAGAGAAAGGTATGTTTACTTAAATACATCATCTGTATGACGACTATTATACCAACCTATTGTCACCTCCTGAGTGCCACGGTACACTGAGAGGTGTGAAGTGGAGCTGCATAGCCGGGGGGCCATCTGAGGGGTCACCAGTGCCCGTAGTGCAGGGTGCCTCTGACAGCTTCGCCAGGTGCCAAGAGTGGGGCCGGATCAATGGCACACTGCGCCTGCGCAAAGAACAGAGACATAAGCGAACATGAAGTCATAACATCACCCTAATATTCCTAAGTACTAATTACTGACAAAAAGAAAACCACATTCAGGAAATCACAGCATTCAAGAGTGAGGAAAAGACTCTATACTCCAAAGCAGTGTCAGTCTTGATAAACAAACAGGAATCAAGGGAAATATGTTTGGATTCGTCATTTGGAACTATTTCATACCTGCCATTCAGTCTGAAATGGCTGAGTTTGGTTCTTTCTAAGGTATCTACAGCAAAATAACGGCCAATTAATTTAGCAGCATTAATGGAACAAGGCCCAGATTCCAGGTACATCCCATTATTCCCACTGACAGGAGTACAGTATTCCCAAACATTCCAGATGGCAATAACAATCCTGAGGGAACTATGGTTTTTAAGGGCTTATTATTTAATTAATAATAATTTAAGTGTTTCCACGAAAGGCCAGGTAAGAAAATAAGCGAGTGAAAAATATCCAAAAGTGCAATATATAGGAAATAAACTTTTGTTAAAACAAAGGACAGGAGACATTATACACTACTATTCAAAAAAAAAATGTTTGGGTCGGTAAGCTTTTTTTGTTTTTGAAAGAAGTCTCATACGCTCAACCAAGGTTACATTTATTTAATCAAAAATACAGTTATAACAGTAATATTGTGGAATATATTTTACAATTTAAAATAACAGTTTCCTATAATATATTTTAAAACGTGATGTTTATATTTCAAACCTGTCATGTCAAATCTAAATTTTCAGCAGTTATTACTTCAGTCTTCAATGTCACATTGAACCACAAAAAAAATAATTTTTCTGAATAGAAAGCTCAGCATTTATTTGAAATAGAAATATTCTGTAACATTATACATGTTTTTACTGTTACTTTTGATCAATTTAATGCTTCCCTGCTGAATAAAAGTAATCTTAAAAAAATCTTATTGACATCAAACTTTTGAATGTTAGTGTATATAAATTCAAAACACTTCTAAAGCAAATAGCGATATCTGTACTGACTTAATTTAGGTATTTAATGGCAGTTCTCAGAGTGTGGTTATTGTAAGCAAGCAGAAGAATATTCAGTGTAATACAACAAATTGACACAAACATGATACTGCCAGAATTTGCCACACATGACATTTCGTAAAGAGAGGCTAAAAAAAAATGAAGGAAAAACGTCAACACAGAGGCACGTCAAAATCAAAATATGTCTCGTTCAAAAACACATGAACAATAAATGTAATTAATATTTCATTACAATCACTTCTGCATTCTCAGGAAATTCAAGATTTCTCAAGACAGCTCGTAACTATTGTCATCCTCATCCAATAAAACTTACAATCTAATCTAAAACATTAAACCTTAACACCAAGCTGATCTGAGGCTCCATAAATACAGCTATCTAAAGGCAAAACACAGAAACTTCATGTAAAAATTCAGTTATGGCTGAAATCGGGTCTCCTAGAATAAGATCTGATCAAACAGAAACAGAAACCCAGTTAACCAGGCTGAAACTATAGCTGGTTTGACTTCCACTTAAGGTTTTCTACACAGTACAAAATGTCTTGAGTTACTCACAACACTTCAGACAACTCCAGATGTTCTCACAGTATAAGAGAAATATTCTGAGATGAATCCAATCCAAGGTGAAGTTCAAGTCTAATCCATCGGTAGATGCTTCAAGTCAAAGGACAACCCTGAGGTCTGTGTCTGCTGTGAGTGGTCAGTCTTTATCAGGACCCTAATGGCTTCAACGCTCATATGAGTGAAGGTTGGCGGTCATTTAGCTGTCATGAGGCAGCCTGAGGCTCTGACCAGATTCCTAGTCCAGGAAAAAATTATCAGACAAACACTCCCCCCCCCCACTTCCCCTCTCAAACAGCAGCTCTCTCTCTCTCTCAATATTTCAAGTCACAACTGAAGACCAAACATTCAGTCCACTAAAGGGCTTATTCTCTCTCACTCACACACACACACACAACCTCCCACTCACTCGCTCTAATGACATTAGGAGGAGAGGAAGCGGTGCTCAGACGGAGAGGAAACTATGTTTGGGGGAGATAAAGCAGCAAGCCACTGCTAAAATAATACCTAACGTTCTCTCCTATTATTGTTTGAATGCGGAAAAAATGTGAGGGCCGCTTCCTGTCTCCCTGGGAGAGCAGTCAATTTCAGCCAGTAGTGGTGAGAGAGTGAGGGGTGTGGAGAGAGAGAGAGAGAGAGAGAGAGAGAGAGAGAGAGAGAGAGCAGAATTGGGGAACAAATTGGTGGAATAAGACTAAATGATTGAAACGGTGCATTGTCGCGGGGCATGAGGCCAGGTACATGTAGCCACTGCTTAATACCTAACGTTCTCTCCTATTATTGTTTGAATGCGGAAAAAATGTGAGGGCCGCTTCCTGTCTCCCTGGGAGAGCAGTCAATTTCAGCCAGTAGTGGTGAGAGAGTGAGGGGTGTGGAGAGAGAGAGAGAGAGAGAGAGAGAGAGAGAGAGAGAGA
>NW_015638568.1:936776-947536 GCF_001515625.1 Sinocyclocheilus rhinocerous
GTGGAGAGAGAGAGAGAGAGAGAGAGAGAGAGAGAGAGAGAGAGAGCAGAATTGGGGAACAAATTGGTGGAATAAAACTAAATGATTGAAACGGTGCATTGTCGCGGGGCATGAGGCCAGGTACATGTATTCTTGCTCTTTTCAATAGTGAAGAAAGTACAACAATGCAAAGCACATCTGAGAGGCAACAGTGTGTGTTTTGTTATATTCCAGCAACTGCCTGAGAGACAGAGAGAATAAAATGAAGTTTAACTCACATCAGCTGTGCTTAATAAACAGCTTTTCCTGCTTTAATCAGCAGGGCTGATGAAAGTCAGAATGGGATCAGTCTGATTAACAACTACAACACTGACAATACAAGAAAAACCCAGTAATCATGTGTATAGGACAAATTACAATGGAGCGCAACCTCCCACTAATGGGTTCTTCAGTTGAAACTGTTAACCCAAGGTCAATCTTAAAGGGATAGCTTTCCCACAAATGAAAAATTCTGTCATTATGTATTTACCCTTGTGTCTTTGAAGAATGTTGGTAACTAAACTTCCATTGTAATATTTCCCTTGATTACTCATGATTGCCTTTTTATGAGTTTTAAAACTTTGACTGGACAAATACAGTGCACACAACCTATTTAATAACAGGTCTTTGACCTGTTTTGTCCATCTGTGCAAATGTTGGTATGTAGATCCTCACTGGTTGTTGTACACAGCAAAAATAATGCTCATTTCACAAGTCACTGTGTGACATTTTTATACATTCACAGACATTCCAACATTCTAGCTCCACATCGTGTCACACCATACTACTGCATCCCAAGTCACATAGCATCCATATGTTATGAATAATTGTAGCATAAATTAAGTGAACTGAAATATGGAGTGTGTACTGTATATGAGTGTGTGACAAGATAATTGACCACTACATAGTGACAGGATGCCCTTCTGTTACACACTCCAAAGTGTGTACTTTTTCTTCACAAAAGAGAACATACTTTTAGGTAGTGCTGGGCGGTATACCGGTTCATACCGAATACCGGTGTTTATTTTTGTTATGATATGAATTTTTAAAATACCGCAATACCGGTGTATGTCGCTTAAACAACGTTCGGAATGCGACACTGTTTGAAAAGGGTCCCTTTTCACTGTTGCACTGTCGTGAGGGAACAGCTGTATGTGTTACTAAGCATGAAAGTTCCGAAACTGAAGCTGTAGAACTAAAAGAACGTGATGACACAGAAGAACTCATCCACAATATCCACATTGACCGCCACAAATATCCACCGCCCCCTGCCATCAGCTCCCGCGTCTCACACACACGAGCGCGACTTTAGCACTAGACCGTGATATAAATTTTTGGTCATACCGCCCAGCACTACTTTTAGGTCATAGTATGAGTAGGCAAATTGGGACGCAGCATATCTTTGACACCACAGATTTGAGGGTAGTACTGCAGAACTGTATGGAACATTACTTAAAATGTTTAAAAAGCCATTAAACCAGGGTAAAGCCCTTAAGTGAGTCCATTTCAAAATCATTATTGTTTCTGTTATGCTAGCATGTTAAATTTACATTCAAATTCTTTATAGTAACTAACAGTGTTGGGGAAATTTACTTTTAAAAGTAATGCATTACAATATTGCGTTACTCCATAAAAAAGTAACTAATTACATTACTTAGTTACTTTTTATGGAAAGTAATGCGTTGCGTTACTTTTTAAATCTGGACAGGGCTTGCTTGTTTGTTTTTAAAATAACAAAGGAAAAAGTAACTCAGATATGATCTTGTAAATTAAAAAGTAATGCATTCCTTTACTAGTTACTTGAAAAAAGTAATCTGATTACGTAACTTGCGTTACTTGTAATGCGTTACCCCCAACACTGGTAACTAAGATCATGACGTGAGTGATAGCAAAGAAGGGTGGTTAAACCACAAACTGATGATATCTTTAGGTATGATGTCACTGGTTATTGAAACACTGGTGACATGCATGAGTCAGTAGTACTGCATGCTGTACTCATGGTAAAAAAAAAAAACCTTCCTCTCGCTTTTGTTTTTTAACACCCAAACATACAATTAGTCTGTTAGCAGCAGGGATGGCATATAACGGTATTTCGTTACATGCCATAAAAAAAAATTCTTATCACGGTTATAGTGACCAAAATGATCACGGTTATCAGTATTATCACGGTATTGTTAAAATGTGCTGGAGATGTTAAAAAAGTGCTGACACATAAATCACTTCAAGTTTTATATTTAAAAATCAACAAACAACAAATAAAATGACTTTTTGTTTGCATAATCACTAAAACAATAACATTACCAATGATGTTCGGATTTTAAATGACAACTTGACTGACAACAGTTTAATAGCATGTTGAAATATCTAATGTAAATGTTCAAATAAAGTCACTGGTTATTGAAACACTGGTGACATGCATGAGTCAGTAGTACTGCATGCTGTACTCATGGTAAAAAAAAAAACCTTCCTCTCGCTTTTGTTTTTTAACACCCAAACATACAATTAGTCTGTTAGCAGCAGGGATGGCATATAACGGTATTTCGTTACATGCCATAAAAAAAAATTCTTATCACGGTTATAGTGACCAAAATGATCACGGTTATCAGTATTATCACGGTATTGTTAAAATGTGCTGGAGATGTTCAAAAAGTGCTGACACATAAATCACTTCAAGTTTTATATTTAAAAATCAACAAACAAAAAATAAAATGACTTTTTGTTTGCATAATCACTAAAACAATAACATTACCAATGATGTTCGGATTTTAAATGACAACTTGACTGACAACAGTTTAATCAGAGGTACATTCATATAATTAATTCATTCATATATTCATTTGTATAATTCCCTTAGCACTCTTTTAAAACCTCCCAGCTTTTCCGCCCTGTTTTCACTCAAAACGAAAGCACTCTGCGCGCTGTGCGCACGTGAGACTGTTACTTAAAACTGTGATTTATGCTGGACAGTATTTATTTATCGCGAGTTGTTCAAATCGCGGTAATCTAATACGGTTTTAATGATAATTAAAAGATGAAACGGTAATACTAACCGTGGGGAATTTTATCATGATTTATCATCAAACCGGTAATCGTTACATCCCTAGTTAGCAGTCCTCTCTGTCTTACTGCAGGGGATACTTAACTTACCATGTCCATATATAATTAGTACCTTATTCAAGAATAACACACTGATCAAGAATATTGCATTTATATAGATTGTAAAGCAGATTGTAATGTAATAACTAAACCATAATATTCTCTGTCATTTCAATTTCTTTGTGCTAACAAAGTATAAAATTGTTTTTAACTAAGTATTTTTAAACTTTGTACCATGTTTCATCCATGTGTATGTCCCTAAATCAAATGGACCTTTCACCTCAAATTAACTATTAGCTTGAAGCCTATATAAATTATATGCAACAAGGTCATTAAAAAATAAAAAATTAAATAAATAAATAAAATAAAATAAAACACACACACACACACCTCTCACTGCTTTCAATCCATGCAATTAGCATCGTTTGTTCTCTGGTTGCCCGCTTCCCGAAAACAGCGAGTGAGACGCACAGGCTGCATTCCATGTAATCACCCAGGTTTTTACCAATACGGCCACAACGAAAAAGCCAGTCCAGGAAGGGAGCAGCCATGAGCTGGGCTCTCCAGCACAATAGCTTGTTTGTTATTTTGGATTCTCTTTCACTCTGATTTTAAAGTACTTTTTAAGGGGAAAGAATGCATGTAAAAATGCATCTTGGCCTAAAAGCTTATCAGCCACATAAAACCCTTTCGAACTACTTTGGACAGAAAAACAAAACAGAGAGATGTGCCAGGTCATGACCCCCATGCCCTTTTAATCACAAGAGCATAAAGTGAATGAATAAGAGTATGGAAGTCTGTCGACTCAGTCTTAACAAAAATGACAACAACAGATGTTAAAACCGATGCTCAGCAGTTCACAAGGCTTCACAGTTTACACCAATGATAACACCACAGTTTGTTTACACTTTCCCTGGCAACTGAACAGAAGTTAATCTAACTGATGGCCTACATCTTGTCCACATGACCAGAGTTATATCACAGAATGGTTTTACCATGATGAGAGAAGGCAAACTATTGTGTGGCACTCTGGGCTACTGGGCCTGTTAATAAAAAAAGAAGCTATTTCAATGTGCACAGTTGGAACGTAATGCAATCCCAAAGGACAAACCAACACATGGAGAACTGTCTGGATTGATCACTTGACACATTCCAGGAAAAGGAACATGTCTGCTTTGTCCATTACCATTGAAATATAAGACTCACACACCATTCACTAATTACTAATTCCAAACCATATTGATTTTTGCTGGATATTTAATTGTGCATGCTCATTTATCCTATTTTAAGTGGGCATTATATGACAGCAAAGGAAAAGTTAATCTTTACAAACACTAATAATTTATTAACACTGATAAATGCTTCTATAATGCTGTGATGCATAAATTCACTTGTGGCATTTAAAAGCTTGATTTTAGTTTTTATTGTATTATTATCTTATTTATTTAGACAAAAAAAACATAGAATTTTAGTATCAGCCAACGCATTAAAAATCCCTAATATATACTGTACATGTACAGAAATCCTTCCTGTGCACTTAACAAAAGACAACAAAGAGGGCCGTAAACTATAAATTCTGTGCATAGAAATCTGATCAAAAACATGTTATACACTAACACCATACAGTGTGGTTGGCAGGCATGTTGAAAGTTTTGGAATCTGAAAGGTCTTAGAGTTTTGTTCCTAATATGCGGAAAGTCAGGAGGGGGGGTGGTGGTCTTGGGAATGCAAGGAATGTCCATTGTTTTGCCATTGAGTCTCCTTTGTTCTTTCTTGTTCCTTAGCGCAGCGGGCAGGGTCTTACCATAAGACTGCTTTTTCTAGAAGCTTCCCGAGTTTGCCGTCTCCGTCCTTCATAACTCTCCCCCACGGCCTCAAACCACAAGATCGTAAACTCATAGAGTGAAGTGCAACTGGGGTTTCTCCCAGAGAGACCAGGCAACCTTTGATAAATGATGACTGAAGTGGCTCTACACACTTTATTTCCTCATGAGAGCAGTGGTGCTTACAGCTTTAATATCAGCATTTGGCCAGTTGGCTTCTTACAGTAGATTACAGCCACTGTAATGTGAATTGCACATGGCTAAATGTGTCATTTATTAACTTCTCTTTTTCTATTTAAACTCTACCAAAAATGCTAAGACATGGAAAATTGGTAATGTTCAAATGTAATGTGTGTAATTTATCACTTTTTTTCCCCCTTATCCCAATAGTGTGAACACTGTGGTGCTTTCAAAAAATTCTTGTTTGACTGAGCAGCCCAACATGGACATGTCAATTTGTGGCTCAACCAAAGACGCAAGTGGTTTAAAGGGAATTTTGAAAATTCTACCATCATTTATTCCCCTTCATGTTGTTTCAAGACTTTCTTCTATGGAAAACAAAAGAAGATATTTTGAAGGATGCTGGGGTCCAAACAACATCGGACCCCACTGGGTTTCATTGTATGGACAAGAAAAGGTTTTCTTCAATATCTAAGCTGTCCCTTTAAGAAATAAAATTTGGGTTATTATTTTTGCAATTGCCTTTAGTACAACTTGCAGGTCAGAAATTACACAAAGCATTTTTAAGATTAATGCTGTTATGTATGGATAATCTAGTGCAATAGTTTTCTCTGGCAAACGGTGTAGAACCAATGTGCCAATTCCTCAATAAATCCAGACGGATATGCCAAAGCAAGACAGCAACACTTCCCTCCCTCACATGGCTTTCCTGTGAAGACCTACCCTTCATTTAAGTCTGAACATGTGTGTTTGGGAATCTGAATATCTTTAAACTACATATTTACAGTCCAAATATGGTCTGCGTTTCAAACTTGACTTGACAGGGACAAAATACACATTTCAAAACAGTTCTTCCGCCCCTGACAATGGTTATTTGCTGTAAATAAACATTTCTGTCCCATGGTTCCCAGCCCAGCTCCTAAAGCTGCTATTACAGTCAGCATGTGTAACAGGAAGTGGGAGTAGCAACTAGGAGGAACCAGACATCCAGAAATTTCAGAAGCACACTGTTCTCTGTGCCAAGATGGGCACCACTCCTCCAGGCAGAGCACATCAAGTTTAGATAACCTCGATAGATAGGGTGTTCTTTCTTTCGGTGTGTAGAATATACATTTTCATACTTGTAGTATTTATTACTTAAAATAACTAGACATGTACGCAACTCAAAAGGTGAAGACACAAACACTGAACTAATGTGTGCAATTAAAAGTTTGGGTCCAGTGAACAAAGTGCATGAAATCTGCATTCCAGACAGCTGCTGCTGAACAATAGAAAGTGTGTGTGTGCAGGAAAACAATACAGTGTGTCTCTGGACACGGCACACCACAAACATCCTTTAACTGTACAGCACTCCTTCCCACTCACAAAGAGAAGCCAGGGGCACAACAGCTCTGTTTCAAAAATATAGATAAAATAAATATGTCATTATTGAAAAATATCAATAAAACAATTTTGTCATTTAAATTTTTTTTTTTTTTTTACACCAGATCTCAACCAGGGGATCAGGACCCTTTAGGAGGCTTCAGCAAACCTCCAGGGGGGACCCAATAAGTCTTAAATTTGTTAAAATGTAATTACATTAAATTCATCTTAATTAAAATGCTAAAAAAAAACAACAACATTAAACTGACATCACATTTATGAGTTATTTATTTTTATTACAAAAGAAGTACTAGAGGTACATTTTAGCATAGGTATGAGGGTCTTTGAATATTGTCTTGTACAATTACACAATATTTATGTATGCTGTGTATTTTTATACTTTTAGAATACTGCGACGTTAGATCAGATATTCCACCCTGCAAAAACCCAATTTCAGGTCAATTTCTAATGATTGACAGGGAGATTGGCATTAAACACAAACACACTCACACACACACACACACACACACAAACATCTCTATCTTGGTGCTAACTGAATAGTCATACATTCCTTGGCCTTTAAATGGAGGTGGAAATGAGCCCTGCGTGATGCATGTGACCTTTACTGACGTCCAAAGAGGAACACACACACACAAACACACTATTACAAAAACCTCACATTCACAGTCATACTTAAAGGCACAATATGTAAGATTTTGGCACAAGATGACTTGTGTACTTACATTATCCCAAATGTTTCGAAGAATGTTTAAATCCAGAGAAATAAGCAATTTTAACTAGTGACACGGAGTCCATAGTGTCATTGTGTCGCCTGCCAATGACGTCATAACCCCTCGATTTCCAGTTTTGTTTTGTAGAAACCATGGAAACACCAAAGTGCTTTAATATGTTGTGCATTATGCACAACATATTAAATGTTTAATATGTTTATTAATATAAACATTAATATGTTTAATAGACCGGTGTCGACCGCACAAAGTAGCATTATAACAGAACTTTCAAATGTATCTAGTATGATAAAACAGCGCTGCTATAAGTCCATTCTTTCAGCTATAACTCAGCTATGAAGAATCTCTTTTTCACACACAAAATAACCGCAGAAAACTCATACAACTCTTCACCTTTTTAGATGTTGTAAAAGGGTAAATTTTGTGTTTTTTGCTAAAGGTTAAAGGTGAGGAACTGTGACTATGAAAAGTCGGCAAAGCTGTTTGAATGCTCTCATAATACAGACACATGATTTAAAACATGGTGGCAACTGCACTGGCCTTAAATGACACAGCTCTGCCTATGTTAGATTGATTGCCAAGTATGATTAAACATGCATTCTAACAAAGCCAACGCATTAGCTTTATACAAAAACAGGCTGCATGCAAAAAGACAAAATATACAGCGATAGTCTATCCACACAGAAGTCAAATTTAATGCCTTGAAGGTGTCCTGCTGGTGTAACTAGCCCACAAACAAAAGAATACAAAACACACATACACACACACACACACACACAAAGAGAGTAGCATGTGCTGCCTAGAAAACCACAGCAAGAGGGAAACCACAGGCAGGGTAATAACACTAAGACTGCAGCGTTTCTGACTTGCCGCCAAATAAATGGATGTAAAAAGAAAAGGGTTTTTCCATCTCTACACCCCTCTCCTCTCCTGCTCTCCTCACTCCTGAACCTCTGACTCTGTGGCTAGCTTCTGCAGAGCTGGTGTTTGGATGGCTATCCTAAACCTGGAGGTTTAAAAGTTCAGTTTTTCTTTGACTAAAAGCATTTTAACAGTCTGAGACTGTAATTCCAAAATCTTATACTTTGAGTGCACTCAAGTAGGTTATGTTTTGTGAAAAATCTCATGAGAATTTGTGTGTTTTGAGAATCTTTTGAGTGAGGGGTTGGACAAACATAAACAGCATATTAAATTAGTTTATTTACTACAGATAAGATAAATACAGAATGTCAAGAGCTTGGAGGATGTTGAGAGATTGAGAATGAGGGTAAAGTTTATAAAATGAGGTCATCGAAGTTTAAGAATATCGAATCTATAGGCTAGTGTGAGGTTATAAAAGTCTTGCAGAAACGGTTGTTGATTTAAAAAAAAAGGTTATACATGCTACAGAATTCTTAAGTGTTTTGAGAATGAGGTTATTAGAGATTAAAACTAAAATTTTAGACAATATCGAATGGCATATATCAAAAAATCTATACAATTTTATCTAAAATTTCACAAAATTACAGAGAATTTTGTTACAATGGTTACATAGAATTTTGATGACAGAATATATCATAACAGAATTAACCTATAGAGATTATAGAATGTTGAGTGGTTTTAAAGTGACAAACTTTTTAGAGCATATAGAATAATGTTATACAGCCTACATAATTTTAAGAAGCTACAGAATAAGGTTATAGAATGTTGAGAGGTTTTACAATTATAAACTCTTGAGAGGATATATAATGAGATTATTCAGATTACAACATTTTGAGAGGCTACAGAATGAGATTAGAAAATACTGAGATGTTAGAATGAGGTTTCAGAATATTTAATAGAGAAAATTAGGTTATAAAAGCTTTAGAATATTGAAACTGTTGGTTAAAAGAATTAAGAGAGGAGAATGTGGGTTTATAGAGCAGGAAGAAGGGAGGACAGTATAAATACGTGAGCGAGGAGAAAGAAGATGAAAGAGGGAGATGTGTGGGATGTACACTCAGCCGTCTGGTAGCTGCTAATGCAGTGAGGCCTCAACACACTGGAATGTGCTGGACTCAGCCGACTGGACGTCCAGTCCAGACTCAAAAACAACACACACACAGCACCTTATTTACCATGCACACATAAAGCTAGCAATAAAAGGTAAACATTTATCACAAACTGCATGCGAATTCATAAATAAAATTCTTCAAATGTTTCTGAGTGTGCGTATGTGTTGGTTAGACGCCTCGTCTGCACCTCTGCACACAGCCACAGTGAGGCACTATCACATGATGCTTTGCCTGTCCACATGCCTGGAAAGGGAAAAACCCCTTTGGTCAGACTGAACGGACTAACACTTACCTGGATACAGCTTAAAAACGTATTTTCTGATAACTAGGAGTTATACTGACATCAGAAGATCTGATCCTACATCAGGCCATTCTGAGTGAGTCAAACAGGGTGTGTCAGTCAATTTTGTCTGTCACGGGTGACGAAACTCTCTTGTCTGCCAAACTCTGCTGACGTCAACTCGCATCACGCCAGCTAAAATAAACAACAGACACATAATCAGAGGCTACTGGTGGATTTAACCACTGTGCAGATGCTCTCCCTCAGTGAAACGCTGTATATCCTGGTCACATCCTCTAGGTGTGATGTTACAGAAATCAAAACGGCATCTTCACTATAAAGGTGTGATCACATTAGTGAAATTTGGCTAAATTTTGCAGGCAAAAAAGGCCTATTTGTCTACTGTCAATAGTGTAGCGATGTACAGTATGAAGCACAGCTCACACAGAAGTAACTTTCAAACCAACGCAGCAAATTCGCAAGACAAACTGAAGCCAATGCAAAATCTGCATAGGGAAATCATCAGTGGTGTATAAAGTACAGATATCTTACCAGAAAATTACTTTGGTAGAAGTTGAAGTCACCGTTTAGAATATTACTTGAGTAAAAGTCTTAAAGTATGTGATATTTATTGTACTTAAGTACAAAAAGTATTTTTTAAATCTTTAACGTACTTAAGTATTGAAAGTAAAAGTACTAGTAAATGCAAACTGGAAAAGAAGCAAATAAATAAATATATATATATATCATTTATATATATGATCATACACAGCTTGAGTAGCAAGATTGTGTTCAGTTTTAACTCTTTCTTCCATTTTGTATTTTTGGGTAAGAATAAGAAGCACTTCATCCGGTACTTAGTGTCTTTCATTCCAACATAAGAAATCATTTCTGGAACCTGCATCTGAAATAGCATTTAGATGTATAAAACGTAGAATACTGATATTTGAAATAATTTAAAACATGGAATAAAATAGTCGAAATGTGAAATTAAAACCGACAGTATGTGGCAGCAAGTGACTGTTAATGAGTGAGTCATTGAGATTCAACCGATTCATTCAAACGACTGATTCATTCAGGAACAAAGTATTTGACTGTGTTAATGAGTGAATCACTGAATCATTTATTTAACTAATGTGTTGAAAAAGCTGATTCATTCAATAAGTAAACAACGTCCATTGCTCAGAGACGCAAAACAGTGCTGTGATCTTTGGAACTA
>NW_015638568.1:947863-952334 GCF_001515625.1 Sinocyclocheilus rhinocerous
CTTTACTGAACTTGTATAAAATGATTATTAAAGTTGTTATCATGCTGATATCTGCATGATAGAAAAAACGGTACTCTTTGTGTGATATAGATTAAGTTTACTATATTAAATTATACAAATATAAAAAGCATACAGAAGCATTTTTGCCGTCTACAATTTAGAATGCCTTGAATTTTGAGCATTAATAGACTAATAAATCACGTGTATGCACACTGTGTTTGATTTGGTGATATAGCCTACTTGATAATGTCAGATCGCACATCATTACAACAACACTTACCATATTATCGCAGATATACTGTATATCGCACACCCCAGACTCGACTTGAGTGGAAAATGAATGATCCACGGTTATGCGCGCACTTGTTTGCACATGAGGTGTTTTTTAGGAGTCTAACTTGCAAACGCCAGACCACTGATTCGTCAAACCTGCTTTCCTGCAGTCCATGTTCTTTTGACTTCTGACTGTTTTGTAGTAAGTAACGAATATGCTTCGGGGAAATGTATCGAAGTATACATTTTAATTAGGAAATGTAGTGGAGTAAAAGTAAAAGTTGGCTGAAATATAAAAAGTCAAGTAAAGTACAGATACTCCCAAAAAATACTTAAGTACTGTAACGAAGTATTATTACTTTGTTACATTACACCACTGGAAATCATTCACCCTGACACATACGTTAGCGTAACAAGTTGTGGGTATCTTTATATCTCCTCACTCAAGCACTTGCCAATGTGGGCATCTATTGCTTTTGCTGTCAGTAGTTTGTTGCTGTTCTTGTTCTGTCTCATCCATTTCTTTTCCAACTGTGAAACAATGGCCCAGGCAAATGTTGCCACATTGTGGACAAACTAATTAGTGCAACAACAACAAAAAAAAATAATAAAAGCGCATGTGCAAGCTGGGCATACAGCATATGCACAACAGTAAATGTGACCGCACCTGAAGTTTACTTAAAGTATTACTGCACTTTAAGTCAGCATATGTGTGTGTATTGTCTGCGTACCTTCGGACGACGATTTTGAGAACCCTGTAAGAACCTTTGATGAGGATGAGAGCTTCTTGACGGGAGCCGTAGAGAGCAGAGCCGTTAATGTTCACCAGTTCATCCCCCACTCTCAACTTCTTACACTGAGCTGCCTTTCCTCCCTCTTCTATCTATAGAAGAGAGAGAGAGAGAAACAGGTTAAGGTTAAATATTATATTTATATATGTGTCATATACATTCAAACCACCATAGAGGGAGAAAACTAATTTCTGAGGTCTTCTGAAGAAAAAGGCCATCTTATAACAGATTCTATTCTTCATGACGGGACTTACAGATAAGCACATTTACCCACACAGCCTTGTCCATTTCACATGTAATCACTTCCTTTTTTTAAAAACTTAGGACAGAGGGATCAGAAGTCAAATATGCATACAATGTATACAGCCATTCATCAAACATGCATACAGACGCACAATACCAAGTTATTCCATTAGGGACCCTCCTACAGAAAATAGGACAAAGGGTCAAATATCAGCTCCAAAGCCACGTAATTCCCATACACAAAATATTAGCCTAGTCAAAACATACACAATCACACTTTCACTCAGTCACGCACATATAAATCTCAGCTTCCAACATAAACACACACCTTTCAAGTTTTGCAGACACATACATTACAACAGAGTATCATATTCATTTTTAGGTCTTACATTAGAGCCCACTTCTCTTCAAACAAATCCTACCATCAAAACACACAGCTAATGCCACAAAGCTTTCAAACTGAAGTCACATTTCTCGTTTTAGCGGCTACCGTTATGGTGTGAACCAGGGTATTGAAACAATAGGCCTGTAGACAATATTCGGCCCCAGAAATGCATTCTTACTAGAGTGTTAATAAGTTTACCAATATGCAGTAGGCTATATATACTATACTGTTTTTCCCTTCATAAACGCCTTAAATTATAAAATGGTTCATGATGAAATCTAATTTAATTTAAATAGTTAGTAGATAGCAGTTAGTAGATAGTAGTTTAAACATAGAATGGTGCTTGCAACGCCAAAGTAATGGGTTTGAGTCCCAGGGAATGCTTGAATGCACTTTGGATAAAAGTGTCTGCCAAATGCATACATATAAAACTAAATAAGAAATCATAAAGGTTTACTCTATAAATCACAAAGACTGTGTTAAATATGTTTATAGTGCATTTTCACTGTATTTTTGATAAGTTCAGCATGCAACGTGATGTAAAATCTGGCTATTTTTTTCTTTATTTTGCAGCAGAACCAGTAAACATACTCAAGAGTAAAAAAAACACATTTGGATACACATGCGATCATTTTGCAACAAGTGAGCCCCTGTGTTTCAACAATGAAACCAAATCTTTCTGAAACATGTTCACACACTTTACAATTTTGTAAGACTCACCAATGCCAACTGCCGGCCTGCATTGCAGAGTAAACATATGCACATGTGTTGTGTGTGAATGTGTGTATGTGGTGAGCATTGCAGGAATATTTTTGTGTGGTTTTTGAGGAGATCAAAGACAGAACATGTCCAGAGGGGCATAAAGAAAATATTCATGCGGCCGGAATAAAATGCTCAGTGGGGGACAGTGAGTGTCGGGATGTGGGTAGAGTTCATACTTCACAAAATATTCAGATTTTGTCTCATAAGCAGGTCCAGAACAGGGTCTGGAGACATTTAGCATTTTCTGTGCTGATCGTGGGGGAAAATCTGCAGAAATCTGTGAAATGAATTTGGATGGGATAAAATGTTTAAACAGACCTGAGAATACCCAGTAGCTGAATGCATAATCAAATAAGCCAACATATTTAATAACCGGAATATGTAAGAAGTAGTTTGTGCATGACAGACATTCTTATTCTGTGGGAACCTGCAAAGTTCAGCAAATCAACTGTTCACTTGTCAACAGGGGCGGACTTACCCATTAGGCAAAGGTAGGCGACCGGCGCCTTGGGCCACCAAAAGCCAAGGGCCCCCTAAAATGCTTTTTCATATAGGAGATGCGCATTAAGCGCTGTCACGCGAACGGTTGCTGTTTACGGTGTTTATTACCACGACAACCGTCTGAGTTGAACGTGCTTTTTGTGTATCCTGCTTGAAGGAGATGAAAATATTATGCATCTGAAGCTGTAATTAAATACTGAGAAACAGTGTGTATTATATGTTTATAATTGTTTTAAATGCCGCTTACTCATTTATGAGAAGGAACCAAGCAGAGGACACATACGCAGTTACTTTTTTGGTTGATATAATCCTTAGGTGTGTAAATGTATAACTGCCTTTCATTATTTTTTCAGTTTTATATAAATTAGTAGTTAAAATAAAAGTATTTTAAAGTTTAGAAGTAGACAGCCTTTGTACACAGGCTTACGCTGGTAACTCATCAGTGGACTTTCCTCGTCAATATAGGCTATATTTTTTCACACTTTTCTCATTCTATATTTCTGACGTTCCAAAAGCACCTCCTACTGGCAGAGAACGAATGTTAATTTTCGGTTTAAACGCTCAATTGTGAGGTTTATCATTTTATAAATTTATTTTGTTTTTGTGAAAACCTGTATCTCAACTGTAAATCAGTTGCTATTTCGTGGTCTACAACATGAAAGAAAGCCATTATAACACGTACATGAAAAATGTAGAAACATTGGACACAACTATGGGGCACCATTGTGCAACAGCAAGCATCACAACAAAAAAGGAACCTCAAGGTTGATCTGGGAAAATGTGTGCAAATGTATAGGGCCTCATTCCTATATTTTGCCTGGGGCCCCCAATTCACTAAATCTGCCCCTGCTTGTCAACTCAAGTGAGCTGAAAGAGCAAACACTTCAAAGAGACCAGAGATGTTTTTAGGACACAGAAGAAAACAGAAGATAAGAAAAGGTCAAGACAGACTAGTGGTGTGAGATATTGGGGGAAAAAAATTATATCTCGATATTTTGGGAGGATTTTTTTGGTTTGGGATATAGGGCTGTACGTTAATTTTTTTTGCACATAGCACTGGTGCTACAGAGGTTGAAAGTTTTGTAGCACAGGCCAAACAGTTGTAGCACATGTTAGGGGTAGGCGATATGGCAAAAATATCATATCACCATTTTATCACAATTCTTTGTCATGTTGGTTTTACTATTTTGCAAGCTGCCTGAGCAGTACAGTCAATCTAATTTCCCTATTGTAAAAAAAAAGCCTTTCATGGTAACACAATATAAAATAAAAAAGAAAGACAGCCATTTAGGCCAAAGTGGGCGAAGATAAAAATCAGGGTTTCTACAGACATGAACAATTTAAATTTAAGACTTTAAGACCTTTTTAATACCACCTTATATGAAAATTCTGAAGCAATATTTTCATCAGTGTTTTATCAGCTTTTACACACTTAAATCTGCATATTTTTATTTACCTTAACAAAGGCCTATTTTTAACCTTTTTAGATGTATGCATCATCTTTCATGTCAAATTA
>NW_015638568.1:952348-952539 GCF_001515625.1 Sinocyclocheilus rhinocerous
CATTGAGTAAGACATTGACATTGAGTCATTCATTCAACTGATTGAGTGTGTTATCATGCCGGTATCTTAAGGACTTTCGTGGACAGCTGACTCCTAAAGTTTTTGATATTCTTCATATTCTGTGTGGTGGTCAGATAGAAATTAATCTTTTCCAATAAGTTTAAATTGATTTTTACCTTTTATGGGCATTT
>NW_015638568.1:952626-953561 GCF_001515625.1 Sinocyclocheilus rhinocerous
GCAGGACATGAATGTATTTAACCTGCAGTTACAAATGCATAAATAATGTTTTGACATATTAAACATAAAACGTTGAATACTGATATTTGAAATGATTTAAAAAATGAAAAGATACTTTAAATGTGAAATTAAAACTGCCAGTAGGTGGCAGCAAGTCACTGTTAATAAGTGAGTCATTGAAATTGAACCGAATCATTTAAACAGTTGATTCATTCAGGAACGATCAAGCACTGTCATGCTGCTCAAAGAGGCAAAACAGCGCTGTGGCTGTGTTTGGAATTATTTTTGTTGGCGAAATAGTGCAAAAACAGATTTTATTTTATACCATCATTTACACACTCTCAAGTTGTTTTAAACCTGAATTAGTTTCTTTCTTCTGTTGAACATAAAAGTTATTTTGAAGAATGTGGGTAACCAAACAGTTGCTGGTCCACAGTGACTTCCATAGTATTTTTTTCCTACTATCAATGTCACTTTAAGAGCTGCACGCATCTGTTTCTCTCTCAACTGTTTACTTTCATTTTAGACATAACTAACTGTGTTTATATGTAAACCTTGTGTGCTTTTGATAGTATTAGCCGCGAAATCAATCAGACGCGAAAGACAACTTATAAGTCGAGTTAAGTCTTAAAGTTAAGTCAGGTAATCAGGCACTGTTTGAAAGTTGCGCGCCCTTCATGTGTACGAAGCACGTCAGAACAGCACGTGAATTAAAAGTTTAACCGGCAAGGCTTTGAAGCAGATGCAAATAATGTACTTTTGTGAATGCGCATAAGTGCTTTGTCACGTAAGTGTAACTCTAGTGCTGAGTTAACACTGATGTGAATGTATGTCGCATTGTACAGAATATTGATACGGCGGCGCCAGAACTTCAGCTGATAGAATGTGCGCTGTAGCACGATATTTATTCAAAAACAGATCGTTGAGACATATTA
>NW_015638568.1:953573-955666 GCF_001515625.1 Sinocyclocheilus rhinocerous
ATATATATATATATATATATATATATATATATATATATAGGTGGCGGCAAGTCCCTGTCTCAATGAGTGATTATTTGAATCATTCAAACAATTAATTTAAAATGGCCAATTCATCTAGAAACGAAGTAAGCAACTCGATATTAACTTCTTATTTGTTGAACTCTTGTATAAAATCAAAACAACACTTGTGATCACACTCATGCACCGATATTCGGGAAAACGGCACTCTTGCTTGTGTGATATTACTTAACTATATCATACCTCATAAATATATGCAGTATATAGAAAACCCACACAGGGATATATTGCGCATAAGTGCTTTGTCACGTAAGTGTAACTCTAGTGCTGAGTTAACACTGATGTGAATGTATGTCGCATTGTACAGAATATTGATACGGCGGCGCCAGAACTTCAGCTGATAGAATGTGCGCTGTAGCACGATATTTATTCAAAAGCAGATCGTGGAGACATATTAATCGTCCACCATCAAAAATCATCATATCGCACACCCCTAAACCATGTATAATCAATCTCACACACACAAACAAGCATCACACTCATGCACCGATATTCGGGAAAACGGCACTCTTGCTTGTGTGATATTACTTAACTATATCATACCTCATAAATATATGCAGTATATAGAAAACCCACACAGGGATATATTTTGCTTTCATAACTTGAATTACAAGGGCATTGTAACTTTATTCTAATATGCTTCATCACAATGCTTTTGGACTCTCAAGACGTGTTTTTGTTTGTTTTTCGCATATACTCATACATACTCGATGTCAGCTCGCACATCGTTAAAACAACAATTACGATATAATCGTAGATGATAATTATCGCACACCCCTAAGAAAGATATTTTAAAAATTTCATCCCAAAGACTATAAAAGCTTCACAGATTTCTGCATGACTGAATGAGTCTTTGAGGGACTCAAAACAGGGGTTCCAGGTAAGACCTCACAAATAAGTTGAAGCAAATGTCTTTTGGATAACTTTTGATTCCACTTTAGAATATTCTCAGGTTGAACCTCCTGGGAAGAAAAGAAATTATTGGTGCAATAATATCTCTCAGAGATACTGACTGAATGGCCGTCTAGTTCTTCAGTGAATGAGGCTTGCAGTCTTTCTCCTGTATTCTGGTGGTTTAAGATGCAAAATAGCTGGTTGCATGTAATGGAAACATTATTCAGATGTATGGTCACAATTACAGCCTCACTGAGGACATTTCTCTTTCTCGCTCTGTCCCTCCTTCCCATCAGCTACAAACAGACTGTTTCCACGGGATACTATAATCAACATCCTCAAAGCCCTTCAGCCTGGACCACAGGGGCTTCGTCTCAATTCTGAGAGGTTGCATGTGTTTATTTGTACATGCAACACAGATGACACTTGTTGAATAACTCTTTTTCCACTTGGTTTTCAACTGATTGGATGTGCGTTCCATCCTGAATTTGTGCTGTAAATCCAATAAACCTTCTCTGCGAGTCTAAATGAAACTGGTGTACAGTATGTTCTCCAGGTGCATTGGTGCAGGAGAGAAGTGATGTAGCCTGACCTTCCATTAGTTCATTAAACTCAAAACAAACACAGTCTTTTTCCACCCTAAAATCCAATCTGCTGCACATACTCCACTGGAAAAAGCCCGGTAACCCTCATAGCAGGTATGTTTTATGGAAGGATATGTAACATTGTTGCACAAAGAGAACAAATTCGCATAGTTGGCAGGCATACCCGAGTGCCCCCTTGGCAATAAAACAAACTCACACGCACCTTCTTACCTCATAAGCTGCCAAAGCACTCAGAACTTCCACAGCTCCCTGCGAGGAAGACCGGGCAACCAAAATAAAATGAGAGGGAAGACCATAAAAGAGCGTTCACCTGCTGTCCTCCACTAAATCTGTTTAACAGGTACCCCGGGCCATGATGTAATGGCACTGAATCTGTGCACGTTCACTCTCAGATCTCGTTGAATTATTTAGAAGAACTTTTGTCAAACTGTTGGTGTCAGCTGGTGCACACATAGACCTCACTGAACCTCTATCCCTCTCTCTCTCTCTCTCTCTCTCTCTCTCTCTCTTTCTTCT
>NW_015638568.1:955759-974721 GCF_001515625.1 Sinocyclocheilus rhinocerous
CTCTCTCTCTCTCTCTCTCTCTCTCTCTCTCTCTCTCCTTCTTCTATGCCCACCCAGTAGCCTCATTCTCCCACTCTTTTTTTCCTTTCCCTTGAGCTCATGTCCTCCTTCGAGGCTTGATAAAAATAACTGCAGCCACACCTATGTTCCATCAGACCTGTGCATGTGTGTTTGTGCGTATGCACGAGTGTTTGTTTGGCTTGGGCATGGGCACCGACTCACTCACTGCTGGTGATCGTGAAATAAAGTTCACAAAGGGAGCTTTATATAGGGTTGAACAGTCCTACGTGACAAATCCCTTTCTGTCTCCCCATTCCTTTAATCTCCCTCAGGAGCAACCACTCCTTACATGCCATGCGAAGAATAAGAATTTCCTTACCCATTCTTCAAACATGACCTGGTGGAAAATACAGTCGAGGAGGTGAATGTTAGGGGAACTTTCTGCCTGAGACTTTTGTGTTTATAAAAACACCCGAGATGAGTAGTGAGGGCAGAGACTACAGCAAACAAACGGCACCACTGTGACTACTTTCCAGTCACTCCTTTTCGAGATAAAATACGGTGTGCGTTTAAGCTAGAGGAGGCGAGAAACAACCTTAAATTACAAGAGGACTCGAAAATTATAAGTCCCATGATGGGAATAGTTTTAATACAATAATGGCTTTGAGAGGCTATTCCTAGTTATGCTGTCAGTGTACCGAAAAATGCATTTGCACTCCCAGGCTCAGAGACCACAGCAGGGAAGGGTGTCCGTTTGTGTGATGAAGAAAACTAGTCTTCACCTCTCCCTGTACAATATGATTGCTAAATTCAGCACAAATGTGAGCGGACCCAGAACTCCACACTGCATATAATCCAGTATTAAACAGGAAAACACCCAAAAAAACGGTCCCTACCTTATTCTCCCACATCCCGCACACACAAGTCTCTACCCGCCCGCACCCGCACCCGCCCATCAATCAAGTGTTGTCCCGCGCGCACTCTGCTGCGTTGGGTCCCGCGATAGTGCAGGTCTCTACATGGAAGGTGCCTGTTATAATGTTATGATCGAGGCTCTGAACTCTGAGCATAACTTGTTTTTCTATAAGAATACTGCTTATTTGTTTAAAGTGTTTGCAAAACAAATGTTATTGCACTTTTGTTCATATAGCAGTACTTTTAAATGAAAAAAAGTGCACAATATACTACTTTTGAATTCATTAGTGAATTTTGTGCATAATGCGATTAATCGCGATTAAATCGCATGATTGTCTAAATTGATGATTGATTAAAATTGCATGATTGATTAAAAATTTTAATCGTTGCCCAGCACTAATATATATATATATATATATACAGTATATTTTTTTTTTGGGGCCAATTTTATCATCCACCAGACATAATGTCAGTCCAACAACAAATAAAATGAATTTCACCACTGAAGTTGCAATATAACAGAAGTATTGGCAGATCATTTCTTCTGTACTGTGATGTACATCTGAATGAAACATACATATGTTTTTTAAATTAGGGTGGGGACATTATTCTATCCATTGGTTTTTGATTGGATGGAGGCAGATCTTTGTAAGAAACAGGCAAGTCCGATATACGTCACCAAAACATCCATGGATGAATCATTCACAATAAGAAAATTAATATGCATTTAGAAAATAGAAAGGGTGAATTTCCACTTTATGTTGACTTTCATTTTTTTCTTTAGCAAATGTATTGCATTAATTTCCAGAATAAAAAATTTAATATATATTTTCCCACTATCGTACAGAAGTCCACTGCTGGCCATTTCATTGTTTAATACTTGCAGTATGCATGCAAACATTTAACATACAAAGAAAAATCTCATGCAACAGACTCAATGCTACATTATTTTAGGTTACACTGGTAAACAAAGCAAAAGGTTTACCTGAGTCAACACATCAGGGATCACATCAGTTCTCATATTCATCATGTTAATTAGAGTATGAGCATGAAAACCAATCTGCAACAAGTAGAGGGTCTATATGGACTGTGGGCCTCAGCAGCAGTGAAGAATGGGCTCCCTGTCTCCCAGTCCTAGCATCGGCCTTGGCGGCATGAGGTCACCCCCTCTATCGCTCTATAAATAACAGGGCGTCGCTCTTTGCCAGTCTGGCTCACTGCCCACCATTGTGCCACAGCTGGCCAGAAGCAGCCTAGAGACAGCTCAGACGGAGTGAGAGAGTGAGCATAAGAGAGAGATAATAAAGTGCAGAACAGATATATCAAGCTGTATTTTATGACATTATGTTCCATAAAAGTGGAATAAGTATTTCACATTGACTGACACTAATCTGGGAGGGTTCAGCCTTTGAATAAACTCATTTGTAACAGAACCTGTCATAACATTTTTCTCAAGACCTACAATATATGTTTGGGCATCACCATTTTTCAGCACTAACTCACAACTTTTTCCAGTGGGACCTTTAGAGGAGGAGGGTTGTCCAAGCACACTACTTTAAAACAAGTGCTGCTTTATCAATGCCTGTAATGGTTTCCTCAGTCAGAAAACCACAAACAGAGAGCAGCCAGAGGTACGCAGCCCAGAAAGAGCCCCAGAGTATAAGGCTGACCTGCGTCTATATGACAGTGAGACTTTGTACTATATATCCAGTGCCAAAAAATTATATACATTATATTAAATAGTATATACGCCTCTAACTCTAACAGCTGATTTGAAACAATGAAGAGTCTCTGAACCCCCCGGGGAAGGATGCCCCAACTTGAAATGTGTCCATGGAAAAACTTAAAGAAAGGTGTAAGATAATGGGGAAGTGTGTGAGACGAAGACATCCTAGGCAGATCTAGCAAGTGTGGGGAACATGGGTTTTGGCTCTCTTTTGCTCTACCCTCATCCTGATGGAAAAAACAACAGACATCACAGCAACTGGAGCGAGGAAAGAGAGTTGAAAACAAGTCACATGTATGTGTGGGAATGCATAAGCACCAAAAGAAAAAAAATCCACTGAGAAGGACAGAGAAGGGTCTATATTCCTACTAAAGCTTTGGAATAAACACTTATCCTGAGCTATTATAGCATGAAGGAAAACGTAAGACCTCAGGAAAACTAAAAACATGCCATGTATTTATCATTAGGCATATTTCCTTGCATGAAACATAATAATGTTCCCAACTGGCTCACTGAATAGCAATTTGTTCCCCTACAAGTGTTTATACATATTCAATGTGAAAATTAGCACCAAATGCCAAAATCTAGGGGGAATGCAAATCAGTACATCCATTCAAAAAACACAAACATACCCTGACGCACATACAGTATATATACACACACACACACACACAGACAGCTATCCCAGGCTTCGCTTTCATTCCGCAGCAATCAAAAGCAGAGTCAGTGGGTCACTCTGGAAACCCCATAGTGCCCAGAATCTGCCAGTGGCCTCCACAAGACGAGGCCTAACAGCTGCCATTCCCACCCAAATCCTCTTCAAGAAACTTCCCCTTTCATTCCTGGAATCTTAAAGGATTTTGCCTTCTTGGTGCGTTTCCTCGTGCCATCAGAAGACGTTTCAAACATGCTTTACAAAGTCAGAATATTATAAAAGATTAACTAAAAAAGGGTGTTTCATAGCACAAAGAAAAAAAATTCCCTATACATTAAAGGTGATTCATACTTTTTACAATATTTCACTGTATAAGTATACATTTTGTCTTGTTAAATATAACCATTTCCCCATAAAATTAAAAGGTAGTTCCTAGTTTTTACTTATAAAAACATTTTATATTTATATATATTTCATAGTAAAATGATGTATGTGTGTGTGTGTGTGTATATATAATAATAACACATCCCCACACATACACATATACAGTATATATTTTTTAAATATATACTTTTTTGAGAATAAAATGCTACAGTAAAAACATGTCATTTGGTAACTACATACTTTTTTTTGTTACAATTACTAAAAACGTTTTACAGTGCATAATGTGTCAAGTGGTAGTGTGTGGAAATATTCTGTAAAACAATTTAAACAATTTTAATGTACATCTCATTTGCCATCATTAACTTAAAATGTGAAATTTCGACAACTTTTTAGGTCATTTTGCTGAGCATCAGCTTTGACTTACATAGTACCTTCTCATTAATGGAGGCATTTGAGCTACACAACAGGGAGGGACTGATGAGCAGTTGTATTCAAAGCTCTGTAAGCTGGTGGTCAGTGATTACATTCAAGCACTCAGGCTTGCGTTGCAGTCTTCTGCTGCTCATAAAAGAGAGAAGAATGAGGTTGCGAGCCTTGAGTAACCCCTTCCTCTGCTGCACTGCCTTTGTCTACAGTTGGACAAGGATTTGAGCCTCCACTTAACAACACAACCCAACTGACTGGCTGACTGACAGATGTATTATCCCCACTGAAGTTACCTTTATCTATCCCCACACACACACACACACAAACTTGGTTTATCTGGAGCTAAGAAAATATCTCAGCGTTACGGCAAAGCAGAAACAAAGCTCCCCCGCTAAGAACAAAGTGCTTATCAGAACGTTTTCCTTCAGTGTCTGAGGTCACCGGTGCAGGCTGGGACACCTCTGTCCTTGAGCTGCCCTGATCTCATACACGGGGAGGAGATGGGAGTGAAGGATCTGAACCGCAGGAAGGGAGATTCTGCTCCAAGTAAAAGTTAAGACCTTGGGAACACAGGCGAACCTGGTAAAGTGACATACTTGGATGCATTCAAGGTCAGAGTGGGTGAGAAGATCGCTGCTGGCTTTTAGCTCCTTCATTTATGAGGAAAGACAGATGAGTGGGGGAGGAAAGAGAAAGAGAGAGAGGCTGAGAGAGAAAAGGTGGGTGAGACAGCGTGAGTGAGAGGGTGACAAAGGCTTCATTCAAGGCTCAGGCTGGGGGAAAATGAGAGAGCACTACCTCAGTGTGCTGAGCTACAGCTGCGGCCCGACTGAGTCTAAAGTTCCATTGTGCTCTGAGACTTTTAAAGGTGTGACACAGCCATGGGTCACCACTGCAACTGAATCAACAGCCAATGACCCATATTCACAGGAGAAGCTTTGGTAAACGCGGCCATAGGAACAAATTAGATACAAAAGAAAAGTAGTGGCCAGCAAATATCAATTAAGCAGAAGTTCAAATAAATGCAAGTCGAAAGAAATACACCAAGAATCATTTAGTCTGTCACACAGTGTGTGATTTACAGGGTGTGTTTTGTTTCAATGAGACTCATGAGGAAGAAATGCCTTTCTGTGGAGAAACATTTTATCACATTCCTCAATTTGTTTGCTTTCTACAGTCTTAACCACCAAATGCTGTTTGCGTGGACTTCCTTCTCAAACCATTAAACTAGCCAAAAATGAGTTGCGGACATGGCCTGATCATTGAAATAAGACTAAAACAACACTTAATCCGAAAGACAAAACACAAACTAAATTATAAAACATTCACTGAACAGCACTGCAAAGATCACCTCATTACCCTGGCTGCACAATTACGATTACAACAGTCATAGATTAAAAATTAAAAATGCCCCAGCTGAACAAATTACACACCTAGCATGTGAATCTACACTTAGTATTTCCAAGAAGCAGTTTAAAGGGGTAGTTCTTCCAAAAATGGAAAAAGCAGAAAAAAAACATTTAGTCACCCTAATGAAACTTGAGAGCTTTCATGAGCTTTTCAACAAGTCATGAGATAAGAAACAAGTGTACAGCATGTCCACAAACACCATGTTTGAATGTACATGAACCCAAATATAACAATAGTGATGAAAATTGAATACAGGACCATTTACATTAAAAAGCTATTATATGGCTTCAGGAAACTTGGAATAAGGGGACAAGATTTTATGGTGCTTTTTGGATATTTCTGGAGTTCACCACACCTCAGTCCCCATTCACTTTCATTGTACAAAAAAAAAGTGTTGTCATTGTAAAACAAAAGTTAATTAAAAATCATCTTCCGTAACTGAAAGAAATCTAAAATAACAACACAAAAAGAACTTGGACTTAAAAAAAAAAACTTTACAGCAGTCTTGGCAACAATCTGAAATATGCTTACGTTGAAGTACTAAAATGACTAAAACTTAAAAATAAAAACTATTATTATGGCTAAATGAAAAATGAATTACAATGAATGACAAAAGCAAACATCAAAATTACTACAACTAAAATTAAAAATAAAAAAATTCTAAACATAAAAATTAAAGTTAATTCAAGGTATTAATAAACACTATAAAAGTACATAAATAATACTAAAATAAAACTGCATTAGGCTGAGTAAATTATAAAATTATTTTCATTTTTAGGTGAACTATACCTTTAAAACTGTCATAGTTTTAAAATGTCTATGAGAACTGTTTCCAAAACTTCTGAAGAAAATTATGCAAACATAAAGCAGAAACTTACTATAATCACAGAGGCCGACTACCTGAACACAGAAAGCTCTGAGATTATATTACCAGGCACATGAGCACACATATCAAAACCTAATTAGACCACATTAAACGGGTCATATGATGCGATTTCAATTTTTCCTTTCTCTTTGGAGTGTTACAAGCTCTTGGTGCATAAAGAAGATCTGTAAAGTTGCAAAGACTAAAGTCTCAAATCCAAAGAGATATTCTTTATAAAAGTTAAAGGGGTCATATGATGCTGCTAAGAAGAACATTATTTTGTGTATTTGGTGTAATGAAATGTGTTTATGCGATTTAAGGTTCAAAAAACACATTATTTTCCATATAATGTACATTATTGTTTAAATCAACGCGTTTCAGAAAGGTACAGTATGTGGAAAATAATGTGTTTTTTTAACCTTAAACCGCATAAACACATTTCATTACACCAAATACACAAAATAATGTTCTTTTTAGCAGCATCATATGAACCCTTTAGCTGCCATTCATACTGGAAAGCCAACACTCACCCAAAGGCAGTATTAACACATCACTAATCACATACATGACAGATCAAAAACCTGCCTTTATTGTTGAGTTACTTGATCACATTCTTAACTCAGTACAGCTTATTCGACTCACTTAAATACCCATTCTTTAGACGATCGGGACAACATATATCACCGCTGGTGGACATTTCCACAAACATCCCAAAGCGATCAATCATGCTTTAGACGTGCACTGGGAAAACCTCCACCGTTTGATGCATGTCCAGAAACAGCAGTGTGTGTGCTCTCATAACAAGATCTCTCTCCTCGAGAGGTGAGAAGCCATTTTTGAATTGCAGCCAAGAAGAAGCCTCCTGACGGGCAGATATTGCCTTTGTTTTAGCAAAGTTCAACAAGAGGCAAATTAATGGAACATCAAACCACTTCCCAGCACACTTGGCAATAAATTACTTTGGTTAGCTGGGTTGTTATTGGAGTGACGGATGTGTGCGTGTATGCAAATACTGGAGGTACGATCCGTAATCCGAATACGCACAAATCTGGAAGTTTGACATGCTTGACATCACCCCATCGCACTCTATTATGGCCTCAATTGCAAAAGTTGAGCATATAGCAGGCCTCGTTTCCGAAAAAGACAATGGTGGATGTCAGAGTCAGCAACCTTTGGACCGAAGTTAACTTGGATTGATCCATCACTGTCATAGCAGACATGGGAGGGTGCATGGTGAGAGGAGGGGCATCATGATGGCTCAATTAAGACCTGTCAGCCCCCAGCTTCCTGCCATTTATGAATAGGGCTATAGTGAGTCTTTTGAGGTCATAATGTGTGTGAAGTGACCTTGTCCCCTTAGCTAACCTCCTCCACACACACGGATCCCCCTCCCCCAGACTCACCTCCCTGGGAGCAAAGAGGACTTTGGAGTGGTTTTGACGGCTGGTTGAGCCCAAATGTTGGATACGAGGTTGGCCGACAAGCTTTTGGTGGAAGCGTTTGATGTGGTCAGGTCTCCTGCAGAACACAGATGAAGTTTGAAAACTGACTCCCTGATTATCATTTAGCATGTGTCTTCACAGAAGTTTCTGAGGACCACAAACTTGCATTTCATCAGACTGAGGTTAAACGGTAGGTTTGTAATTATACCAAATTAGCAAAGACATAATCATCTCCATGCAAGTCAGCGATCAGTGAGAATTTTGCACAGTCCAATCTCAAAAATCTTATGATTAACATTAAGTTTGAGTGGGAAAATATTGTGTCAAGAATCTTACACAAAGAATTGAATATTTTAGGGATGCACTGATATTGCATTAAGCTGATATTTAAATTCATAATATGATCACCAACCAATAAAAGGTGATATTAAAATTATATACAACTTTAAACAAAATGAAAAAATTACAAATAATTGCAATAAAACACTAAAAACTTAAAGCGACCATTCTAATGTTTAAAGTGAATTTAGGCACCAAACAGTATTAAAAATGTATATTCACATTGAGATTTACCAAAGATTACATTTAACAGTGTTATAATATTATTAGTTTTGTTTGATTAGACTAACTTTAAGTGAGTGAACATTAGATGACAGATAATGCTTGAATAAATTAAACAAATAGAGTAAACATAGCAAAAATAGGAAAAATGAGCATACACAATTATAGCTGGTATATATGCAATATCGAAGATACCTTTAAATTTAGAAAAACAAATTGTCTGATAACCTGTCCACATCAAACGTCTGATAACAAATATATTGTGCATCCCTGATATTTTGTTAGCTACTTATTTTACATGATTACTTTAGAGAATATTACAACCACCATTTAGAGTGAATTTACATTTAAAACATACTCAATTATTTGTATTCAACCAAAATTCAAAAGAGTAAAGAATTCCAATATTATCGTATCTTGATTAGGTATCATTATAACATCATATCTCCCTACTTCACTACAACCTTTTCTATTCCGTTTAACCATTCACTCAGAGAACAAACACACAACTAACACACATGCCTCACTGATTAGAAATCCTGTCACTCCCAGCTCTGTTAAGAGACCATGTGGAAACACTGGTGAGTGTTTGTGGTGGAGGGGCTCAGGCAATAAGACCCCAATATCTCTCCCACCATTCAAAGCCTCGCTGCCCAAGGCAAAGGCAACGGGAACCAAGCTCACATTCCTGTCACATATCAGATCCTTCCCACACCCATGACCAGCTGTGGACTTCACCACAATCAACACATCGTTCAAAACAAACAGCCTTTTATCAAATAATCGAAGAAACAATTTATTTACTCTATTAAACCCAATTGCAGTAACAGTGGAAAAAGGAAGCATTACCTCTTAGGACTGATGAGCTCCACACAGCAGTCCAAAACTGATATGATTTAACTTTGGGAAGCTATCCAGAAGCAGAAGTATGCTGTTACTGAATAACAGAATTGGGGAAGTAATCCCACTTTAAACAAAGAGATCATTTTAAACAAAGGGATGATAAAAATGGAAGTAGAAGTGGAAAAATGGCTTCAAATAGAGAACAACAGTCGGGCTCTGGAAGTAAAATTCCATTCATTTTCGCCATAGAGCAATGGATTTTTAGCAATAACTGTATAAACATTTCTAGCAGATCTACCATGACCTCTGAGGTTGTTAACAGCATATGCGTCTGTAGATGCAACAATAGGTTTTCATTTTTAAGACATTTCTAGGAAAATTGCTTTTTGCAACAACATTTAAAATGATTGTATTTTATTCTTGTGGTCAATATATATTTTACAATTAGGCTTTATTTTGTTTCTAATTTGATTACATCACTCACAGTGCTGTATGGGATGAGTAGTTAATTCCTCAAAAAATAATTTAATATAATTTCTCATTTTCAAAAAGAATTTTGGCTTTGAATCAAAGTTTATGTTATGATTCATCTCTGAGCTGTTTGGTTTAGTGCATGGTTTAAAATTGATATGCCTACGGAGAGAATAAATGGAAAATAATACTTCCGGAAGTAAAGCAGTTGTAAAAAACAAGTGGTCAGAGTTCTGCTCTACTGTGAGTTTAAACTGTCAGCAAACTTAAAACATTAGCATTTTGCCCCAGTAAAACATTTCCATCTCTCTGTTCAAAATCTTCTTTCACCTCAAAACTCCAGCGCCTGAGAATAGTTCCACTGACCGAATAGGAGTGGGAAGAGACGGATGACTGGAGGGCCATGTGGTCTACATAAACTTCATAGCAGAAAAAGAGAAACCCAAGGAAATGCACAATGTTTCCATCTCCACTTTAACAGGAGAACAAAACAGAGAGGGAATGTGAGGGAAGGATGATTAACAAAGTGGTGAGGGGGGAAAAGCAGCAACAATGAGGTTTTTATACATAAATCAGCCTGTTCTTCATGTTCAATCAATGCCAATTTCACAATTGCACAGCCACAGCTGTTGAAAATAACCAAGCATTCTTTGTAAACAAATGGTTTACATGCATTTTTCACCACAATTTTGAGGATCACAGGTCTGGCAATGTTTTGTCATGCATTGGACAAGTTGCTTTGAAACCCCTAAAAATGTTCAACTCAAAATTAAGTTACAATGGAATGTGAGACCAACTTTGTTAATTTTAGTTCCATCTGAGTCCATTTAAATTCCAACTTTCAGACTTTAACGTAGCACAAGAGATGCCTAGTGTATCCAGCCACTGTTTGTTGTTGATAAATCTTGATACCATTGTATCTTCTTGCTGCTGGCTGAGGTCACAATGAGCCATCATGGTACTTTAATTCGAGCACATGTTGCACACCTGGGGGGTAGTATTGTGTCTGGTCTTGGGCACCAGGTCCTTATGTTTGCTGTTTGAGATAAATGTCTACCAAGACCACTGGGGGATCCAAAATTTGCCCTCAGAGTGCAAAGATGGAAGATAGGATCAGAGGGCAAGAGATTCCATGAGGAAAAAAACGAGAGCAGAACACGTAAACATGCAGGTTGTGCTTTGCCTCCAAATCAGATGGAAAAACTGTCAGTGTGAGTGGCAGCAACTGGAGCCATGTGCCCCAGAAGGCTCATGCAAACACAGATAAACTATGAAATCCAACGCTGAGGGAGCCTCTGTATATTATATTTATGATGACATCCAAATGAAGTCCTCACAAGCGAGTGAAGCAGGTAGACACAGATGCAGGGCTATGCATCAGACAAAGCATGCGTTTCAGGTTAAGCGGTTAACAAGTCCAGCCAGTGAATATGAGGTTATCAGATTGGCCATAATCCGACCCCCAGAAAACCAAGGGTTGACACTTACCGGAACTAACCAGCCAGCTACAAAACCTTACCCACCTCGTGCTTTACTTAAAATCCAATTGCTCAATATAACAAAAAACAACACCGATATCTCTGAAACATATTGGTCTTTCAACAATTCACTTTCAGAATGACAGAGGCAAACACTTGAGTTTTATCTCAGAAACATTTTAGGCAATCTTCATCTTGAATGCATTTTTAACCCTGCTGGCAATTCATTGAGAAAGAATGATCAAATGACAAGTAAATGTCAAAAGCCTAGAAGTGATAAAAGGAACAATATCACTGCTAAGTGCCAAATGTTAAAGCACATTAAATTAAACACAGCAGAGCTAAGAAGATACATTTTACCAACTACACAGCCAAACCGAACTCAACACACATTATACAAGTTATCAAGATGTTTTGAGCACCAGCATAAACAACTGTAAACTCCTTCTAAGACACGCTGAAAAGGCACAAATCAAATTAATTTCTTCCCTCTGTCAGACAAAAAAAATACCAGCCTCCCCCTCATGACCCCCACTCCCTCCACCCTGCTGACTGAGGGGGCAGAGTCTGGGAATGTGATCTCTGGGAGTCTTGTCCCCCCAAAACATCTTCATTTAAGAAAAATAAATCAACACTTTTTGCTCAAATGCCATTGGAGAGGAAATGGGGGTGGAAGAAGAAGAAATAAAACATGATTCGCTCACCGCCCTGTGAGGAAACACTAAAACACTACTTTTCTCTAGTCGGAAGAGATGATTTTTAGTCATTGGTGGATTAAATTATTAAATAAATAAATAAATAATAAAAAAAACATTAAGTATTTTAATATTTTTTGGGAGAAAATAAAGTTGATTTTTATAGTTATTTGCATCGCAATGCAATGAAGAGTGTATTTTAACTCTATTTTTATTATTACTACTCTGTTTAAAAAATTAATTTTCCAATCTGCCTCGATATCATACATATAAAGGGTTTTTATCTAAATTACTGCACATTAGTACCACAATCCCAGTTGTTTTTACATGCTAAAGATGAAGTTAATGAGCTGATGACACAAAGCAGCATGCAACAGTCCATATGGTGTGCACAGAGGGATCCCTGAGACATCTCTAAAATGGATAATTATTGGTACAGCCTTATTTTCATAATCCCACATCCTTTTTCTAACCAAAAAGCAGCTGCAGTTTTAGCACTAAAATTAAATGCCAACCTATGATAAAAAACAATAATAAACTCAGCTTTTGAATGCAGATGCAATTTCTAGAGAGCAAGATGGGCAATGTAAGTGCAATTTAATTAATTAAATGACAAGTGATGCAAATAAAACATATACAAAATGTATAAATGTACACTTATTTCACACAAAAATCACTGTAAAACTAAAATTATTTAAGATAGCTGTCAGTAGATTTTGGATATGATGTTAGTAGGAATGACCACTTTGACCAAAACTCATGAAAATAAATGACTAACGAATACTTTGTGCAGAAGTCCAGGTCACTTCAGCTATGTCCAGTAAGTGTGCTGTAGAAATTTGCCTCTTATGAAAACATTGATTATTCCTTCATTTCTTTTGGTTTTTATGGATCTTGAAAGTCAATGATTCACAGATCTCTTGAGATTCATGATCTGCCATTAGGGAAAATAGTAAAAACATTAGCATTTTGCCCCAGTAAAACATTTCCATCTCTCTGTTCAAAATCTTCTTTCACCTCAAAACTCCAGCACCTGAGAATAGTTCCACTGACCGAATAGGAGTGGGAAGAGACGGATGACTGGAGGGCCATGTGGTCTACATAAACTTCATAGCAGAAAAAGAGAAACCCAAGGAAATGCACAATGTTTCCATCTCCACTTTAACAGGAGAACAAAACAGAGAGGGAATGTGAGGGAAGGATGATTAACAAAGTGGTGAGGGGGGAAAAGCAGCAACAATGAGGTTTTTATACATAAATCAGCCTGTTCTTCATGTTCAATCAATGCCAATTTCACAATTGCACAGCCACAGCTGTTGAAAATAACCAAGCATTCTTTGTAAACAAATGGTTTACATGCATTTTTCACCACAATTTTGAGGATCACAGGTCTGGCAATGTTTTGTCATGCATTGGACAAGTTGCTTTGAAACCCCTAAAAATGTTCAACTCAAAATTAAGTTACAATGGAATGTGAGACCAACTTTGTTAATTTTAGTTCCATCTGAGTCCATTTAAATTCCAACTTTCAGACTTTAACGTAGCACAAGAGATGCCTAGTGTATCCAGCCACTGTTTGTTGTTGATAAATCTTGATACCATTGTATCTTCTTGCTGCTGGCTGAGGTCACAATGAGCCATCATGGTACTTTAATTCGAGCACATGTTGCACACCTGGGGGGTAGTATTGTGTCTGGTCTTGGGCACCAGGTCCTTATGTTTGCTGTTTGAGATAAATGTCTACCAAGACCACTGGGGGATCCAAAATTTGCCCTCAGAGTGCAAAGATGGAAGATAGGATCAGAGGGCAAGAGATTCCATGAGGAAAAAAACGAGAGCAGAACACGTAAACATGCAGGTTGTGCTTTGCCTCCAAATCAGATGGAAAAACTGTCAGTGTGAGTGGCAGCAACTGGAGCCATGTGCCCCAGAAGGCTCATGCAAACACAGATAAACTATGAAATCCAACGCTGAGGGAGCCTCTGTATATTATATTTATGATGACATCCAAATGAAGTCCTCACAAGCGAGTGAAGCAGGTAGACACAGATGCAGGGCTATGCATCAGACAAAGCATGCGTTTCAGGTTAAGCGGTTAACAAGTCCAGCCAGTGAATATGAGGTTATCAGATTGGCCATAATCCGACCCCCAGAAAACCAAGGGTTGACACTTACCGGAACTAACCAGCCAGCTACAAAACCTTACCCACCTCGTGCTTTACTTAAAATCCAATTGCTCAATATAACAAAAAACAACACCGATATCTCTGAAACATATTGGTAATTCATAAATCTGTCTTTCAACAATTCACTTTCAGAATGACAGAGGCAAACACTTGAGTTTTATCTCAGAAACATTTTAGGCAATCTTCATCTTGAATGCATTTTTAACCCTGCTGGCAATTCATTGAGAAAGAATGATCAAATGACAAGTAAATGTCAAAAGCCTAGAAGTGATAAAAGGAACAATATCACTGCTAAGTGCCAAATGTTAAAGCACATTAAATTAAACACAGCAGAGCTAAGAAGATACATTTTACCAACTACACAGCCAAACCGAACTCAACACACATTATACAAGTTATCAAGATGTTTTGAGCACCAGCATAAACAACTGTAAACTCCTTCTAAGACACGCTGAAAAGGCACAAATCAAATTAATTTCTTCCCTCTGTCAGACAAAAAAAATACCAGCCTCCCCCTCATGACCCCCACTCCCTCCACCCTGCTGACTGAGGGGGCAGAGTCTGGGAATGTGATCTCTGGGAGTCTTGTCCCCCCAAAACATCTTCATTTAAGAAAAATAAATCAACACTTTTTGCTCAAATGCCATTGGAGAGGAAATGGGGGTGGAAGAAGAAGAAATAAAACATGATTCGCTCACCGCCCTGTGAGGAAACACTAAAACACTACTTTTCTCTAGTCGGAAGAGATGATTTTTAGTCATTGGTGGATTAAATTATTAAATAAATAAATAAATAATAAAAAAAACATTAAGTATTTTAATATTTTTTGGGAGAAAATAAAGTTGATTTTTATAGTTATTTGCATCGCAATGCAATGAAGAGTGTATTTTAACTCTATTTTTATTATTACTACTCTGTTTAAAAAATTAATTTTCCAATCTGCCTCGATATCATACATATAAAGGGTTTTTATCTAAATTACTGCACATTAGTACCACAATCCCAGTTGTTTTTACATGCTAAAGATGAAGTTAATGAGCTGATGACACAAAGCAGCATGCAACAGTCCATATGGTGTGCACAGAGGGATCCCTGAGACATCTCTGAAACTGATCATTATTGTTACAGCCTCATTTTCATGATCCTAGTACATCCTTTTTTCTAACCAAAAAGCAGCTGTAGTTTTAGCATTATAAATACATGCCAACCTATAATAAAAACAATATGCACTCAACTTTTGAATGCAGATACAATTACTAGAGGGCAATATAGGCAATAAGTGCAATTTAATAATTAATTTAACGACAAAGCAATATAAATGAGATATACACAAAATGTATAAATGTATGCTTTTTTTTTTAATTCACTGTAAAATATTTGAAAATATAAATTTTTGAGATTAGATTCTGAATATGATGTTAGTTGGAATGACCACTTTGACCAGGCCCATTAATCAGCCAACATTAAGCCATCTGTTTGGCAGATTAATCAGCCTGGTCAATTTATTGCTCTATCAAAACTCATGATAGTGAATGGATAAAGAATAAGATGTCCAGGTCACTTCAGCTATGTCCAGTAGAAATGTGGCTTTTTTGAAAACATTGATTTTTCATTCCTTTCTTTGGGTTTTTGAAAGTCAATGATTCACAGATCTCATGAGATTCATTATCTGTCATTTGTAAAAAAAAAAAAAAAAAAAAGAGTAATTTAAAAAGAGCTTTAAGGTTGCTGTTGTTATATCCATGTCCTTACCACTAGGTTTTTACAAAGTTCCCAAACATCCATCAGTGCACCGTTACAATTCATCCAAGCATAACCAGTGAGTTTAAACTTTCAGCACAATGTAATCAAGTGTTTGGATATAATCAACAAGACACACACAATCATATAAGTTAGCAGGAGTTTCTAACTCTTTGTAAACTCCGGTCTTACTTTAGTAATGATGAGTGGCTCGCCGTGCTCCAGCCCTCCTTTCAGAGTGAATCCCCACGGAGCGCCTCCGTTCAGTTGCACATGGACGTGCTGGAAAGACACCAGCTGCTCAACGGTCTCCATCATGACTTCTGTGCCTTCAGCTCCGTCCGATCGCCATGCAATCACGACCCAACCTCATCACGACAACCGGAGACTCCAGGCAATGAGGGGACAGGCGGTGGCCAGTGATGGCCTTTCCGTGGACTGTAGCGGAGGAAGTGCTTGAGAATGAAGAGTAGATTTGAGTGGCAGATGGAAAGGCCAATTAGAACAGCGCGTCGCTCTAACTGACCAATGAAATTGTAGCAGGGGCAGGATTTTTATGGACCGCTGCATTGTCCATTGTGCGACTGTCTGGGAAAACTCAGGAAAGTTGGCCGTTATCGATTCTTGGTCATCATAACTTTCAAACTACAACGGCGATCATTTATGGGATGATATTAGACTCTAAATGATTAATAGATGCACGCACAATTATCCATGTACTGCATACATTTTATACATGTATCTTACTAACCACACACAAATGTCTTTCAATTTGAGTCTGTGTAATTCTGGATTAAATGATTGTGCAGCGATTTGTACAAATACAGACGTACATGGATAATTGTGCGTGCATCTATTAATCATTTAGAGTCTAATATCATCCCATAATCATTTACATGAAAGCTGGACAGGAACCTTCAAATGGGTTTACAAGTAAATTGAAAACGAAGTGAAATGTAACCTAATCGTGAGATTTTTTCCCCAAGACATGAGCTCAAAAGACAATTAAATGATCAAGTAACTTAAATACTTTCCCATTATGTTACGACTTAAGTATTTCAACTCCGTTATGTGAAATGATCACTTTTCTGTTAAATTAGTTATTTAACAAAGGAGAGATCTTCTCTCTTTAACTAGCGAGGCAGGGAAAACCAAAACAAATGCAGCAAATTAAATAATGTTAGGCTACAGGGGAAAAAATGAATAAGATGGCATGTATTTCAAATTACAATATAAAGTGTAGCCCAACCCTTCTGGTATTCCGGAGCCCTTTTAGACAAAAAAAATTATATATATATATATATATATTTTTTTTAATTGACCAAAAAGCCTTTTTTTTCTTTAGCTGTAGACATGAGTAAAAAAAGGCCACTTAGGGGAGCTGTTGTTTCATGTGTTGTAGAAGTGTGACATGATGTGATGTGTCAAGCTGTATTTTAACCATTTAATGAAAGCTCAGCCTGCAGACAGCATATGTGATCAAAGCTTCAGGATGAGCACTTACCTTTCTTTACTAATCATTTCCACACTGATGAGCAGCTATTTCCTTACCCATTCAGCTATGTGACTAACAGAAGTCCAGTGATGTTCAATTTGTCATGTTGTTAGGACATCTGCATTCAGCTATTAAGCTGGAAACCAAATGATCAAAAACTGCAAAAGCGTGTCTAAATCAATTACCTGTCAAACACATGAGTATGGAGAGAGTATATAGTAACACTATATACTACGCTAATAACTACGCTTGATCAGCCAGTTATCTGAAGAGTCATAAAGATCCTATACCCTACAAGATATGCAACTATAGTGATGTACATTTCACAGAACATTCAAAATTTTTCTATTTAAAATTAATACATGGAAAATATAAGAATATACACAAACAAACACACACACACACATATATTCAAAATAAAAAAAAATAAAAATCAGATTGGTTTTAAAAGAAGTGGAAAATACAAAAACATGACATTATAAAGATGCTAATAATTTAAAAACAATTAGTGAAATTAACATTTCAAGTCAGTTGACCCTAAAGTACAGGCCCACCACGGGGAGCAACCTTTCTGACTTAGGCATTATGAGGTGCTGCAGTTTACAGCAAAGAGCTTTTCTCAACATGCTGTCCATTATCATTTTAGTAGTGGTACAGAACATGCAGGGTATCAATCTGAACGCATACTAGAACAGAACACTGATCATCACTTTAACAGTCTCTCAGAGACTCACCGTGTTAAAGTGAACGAGGTATAGACCCCTATAAAAGTAAGTAAGTAGTCTTTTACCACAGGCACTTTAATCTAGAGTGACTTTCAGTATATTTATTACAAGGAAAATCCCCCTAAATGCCTTTCTCAGAGGCACAGTGGTGATAGCTCTTGGTTCTCTTTCTTTGTGCGGATGAAGCCAGCAACTTTCCAATTACAGCAATAAGACGTTACAATTAAGAAACCATAACATGCTCTCTCATTACCCTTCTTGACTTTTATCAGTCTCTTAGCATTCTGCATTCTAATCAACTCATTTCAACATAACTTTAATGCATCTCTCATACACATAAATGCACAGCCATATGAGCAGCTGAACGCACATGCAAGCACAAGCGCCCTTACGTAGATGAATACACTTGAGCACACATGTAGTGTACTTTTATGCATGACAGCACCCACACATCAGCTCAGCTGTATTCCGGTCATCTATGCTTCTCATTTTGACACTGATGTCTCAGAATTAGTTTGTGTAAGATCAATATCTATCTGTCTTCATTTCTATATAGAGTGTTTTGGTGCACCCTCTGGATTTTGTCGCTCTTTCTTTTCATTCTCTTTTCCACTGTCACCTTAAACACAGGTCTGATTTTCCCCTATGACCCTTTTTCTGTTTCTTAGGCATTTACTGTACAAGAGCAATGGGGTCAAAATCTGCCTGTCACCATGGCAATAAACTGCTCCATTCATGCAAGCAGCTTGTCATCTCCATACTAATGATCTGAGATCTGACCCTGACAGATTACTGTGCCTTAAATTCACACTTGCACAGGCAGTTATATGGCTGCATACTTCTAATATGCTGAGCCAGGGGAAATTTCTCTGCTTCGCTCTTATCTCTGCTCACACACATACTCCTATCGCTTGCTGGCAATACCCCCCCCCCCCCCCACCCCCC
>NW_015638568.1:974929-984827 GCF_001515625.1 Sinocyclocheilus rhinocerous
TTTTCTAAGGGTGACATGATTTGAATTCAATAAATTTTGTTTGTTAAAACTCAATTTGTTGTACAATGCTGTTTCATAAATCAAAGAAAGTGACAGTGGATCTTGCTTAATAAATAGTGCAGCCTGTTTTAGATGTGAGAGGGGTTTGTTTAAGAGATTCAGTAGCATAAATTACACACATACACACACTATTTAAAGCAATAGCAAATTGTACTCATATGCATACCTACAGTATATGTTTATATCTTTATACAAACATATATCACATATATACACATATTTCAAAAGTTTAAGGTCAGTAAGAGTTTTTTAAATGTTGTGAAAGAAGTTTCAAAATATTGGTCCCCATTGACTGGGAAAAAAAACTATGGAAGTCAATGGGGACCACAAACAGTTTGGTTACCCTCATTCTTCAAAATACCTTCTTTTGTGTTGAGCAGAAGAAAAAAATTCATATAGGTTTAAAACAACCCGAGAGTGAGTAAATGATGGCAGTTTAATTTTGTGGGTGAACTATCCCCTTCATGTCTTTGAAAAAAAATAGCACTGACCCCAAACTTTTGAACGTTAGTGTATATAAAAGCATGTTATTTATATGATGATTATACTGAAATGATTAGAATATGTAAAGATGGGACAAACAAAATAAGTCTGTGCATAATATAGTCATCATAGCCAACAACATAGCCTATAACAGATATACAATATTATCAAATAATTCAAGTAGGCTACTCACATAATCAGTGTTGGGGAGTAACTAGTTACATGTAACGGAATTACGTAATTTAATTACAAAATAAAAGTAATTGTAATCAGTTACAGTTACTGAGAAAAAATGTGTAATTAAATTACAGTTACTTATTAAAATGTTAAGGATTACAAAGGGGGTTACAAATTTAGAAAAGTAATCAAATGTAATCAGTTACATTACTTTAATAAAGTAATTGAAAAAGTACACTACTTATTACATTTTAAGTAGGGTAACTTGTAATCTGTAACCTATTACATTTCCAAAGTAACCTTCCCAACACTGCACATGATACACAGAACACAAAATAAATATGGTTGAAGCTGTTTGTCTGGTTGTCTTGGTAAGATTGTTGCCATATGAAGAACATGCATTTTGCTTTCAGTTCAGTGTGTGTGTGTGTGTGTGTGTGTGTGTGTGTGTCAGTAGCCTATGTATTAGAAAGCCAATGAATTTATCAGTCAATGTCATATAGTCGCTGTACAGAAAGAGAACGAGAGAGGGGCGTATAAATGCAGAAGGAACATGTCAGAACAAAGTCTCTTGAAAAACATTAGTAATTTAATTTCAACATCTCAATTTAGCATTCACATTAACTGAAATACAAAGTGTCTCTTGCTGAAAGTCACTCCCCCTCCTGACACACCCGAGCTTCACAAGCGCTGCTGCGCACTGAGCCATGCACGAGGAAGCGAGAAAACCTACTGAGCTTGGTAAGCACAAGCAGATCTCATTATGTTAGTATCTTGACAACGAAGCGATAGTAAACTTTAACTCAAAGTAGGAAAATAATACTATAGAGTTTGTTTTTAGTGATTCATTTCAATTTATCAAGGCTGTAATCGACACATCGTATTTTCCTTCAGATTTTCCCCAAACTAGCCACAACATGCACTCCCATAGCAATGATAGTGTTCATCTGTCAGCTCTGTCGGATATTCGGCTGATGTGAAGAAAATATAGCGGTTAATACAATAGCATAATAAGAATCATAAATCAAAGTCTAAAATTTGAACGAAGCTTTTATTTGCATTTCTACGGTATGTAGCCACGTTAGCTTGTTTGCTAGCTAACCAGACAGTGAGGTATAGTCCATGACAAGAACAAGCGTAACCCTTAGATATATGTGAACACACAGGGTTTTTTATTTTTTGTATTAAGTGTCATGCGTTGGTCTGTAAAAACATAGATCAAATCATAAGCTTCTCTGAACGCAGGGAACTGCATCACTGGAAATAAATGGGGAGTTGTCAACTTCCCTGAGTAATTGAATGTCATGTACAACGGTGTGACAGACTATACTCCGTCTAAAACTATTTTAAACCGCCTTTTGCGAATTATTTGTAATTGTTGTCCATGCAGCTTTCATGACTAATATTATTTTAGAGACTACATGATATACAGTATGTGTAAGTCTATTTAATGTTAAATACATTTGTAACACTGCAGGACCATTAAAAATTAACCAGTGAAGACAAACATTGTGTTTTAAAAAGATGACACGGTTTAGAAATGTCGACCAGTTATAGGACCTAAGCTTTTTATTTTCCCCATAAATTGTAACCCAAAATCACATAAACTGTCATAAAACATTATTAGATATATTGTGGTATATAACAACATAATTATTCAGTGCATCCCAAGTAATTCTGACGGGCCATATCAGAGAGATAATATGCTGTTTGACCCTTTGTGGGTTTTGCATTGACACCTGCACTTTATGAATAAATAATGTGAGCATGCATGCAGAATAGCATTTGTGAGACTTACTGAGCCGCACTGTCATGTTAAAGCAAATATGGCTTACCATTGTTATTAGGAACTCACTAGAAACGTTTAAATGCATACTAGTATTCAAATTAAAGGGGTAGTTAACCCAAAAATTATCCAAAAATGGATAATCATTTACTCTTTTTTTTTTTTTCATATCAGCTCTAAATCACTTCCTCAAGACGAGCGGCCTGCACTGTGACTGGAACTGGATTGCAAACACTCTAAATCCTTACTATGAAGCCAACGGACGTGGTTGCACTATTACAGATGACAGACTCATCGCACACACTCTGCCTTGGTGGTTCTTTGGATCCGACAATACAGGTGACATAATGCTTCAGAAGCATCTGCTGGAACTGCCGAGATTTGTGAGCAACATGCACAGTGTTGATTTGGTTACAGCAGATGGAAGCTTTGACTGTCAGGGGGACCCAGGAGAACAGGAGAGATTAGTTGCCCCGCTTCAATATTGCGAAGCCGTTTGTGCTCTTCTGCTTTTAGGAACCGGAGGCTCATTTGTCCTGAAGATGTTCACACTATTTGAACACTCATCTGTCTGTCTGCTGTATCTCCTTGCATGCTGCTTCCGTTCCGTGAACGTCTTCAAGCCAGGCACCAGCAAGTCTGGAAATTCAGAGCTGTATATAGTGTGCTTGGACTATCAGGCCAAAGAACAAATTCGGCCATTGCTCTCAAAGTTAATCCGTAATTACGGACCAGACTTGGCATCCACAGTGGCGCTCTCACTTTTAAACTTCTCCCTGACAATGCGTTGAAGAGTGGCGAATTGAACTCCATACACCTGTGTGAAGCCCCTGGTGCCTTCATATCAGCTCTAAATCACTTCCTCAAGACGAGTGGCCTGCACTGTGACTGGAACTGGATTGCAAACACTCTAAATCCTTACTATGAAGCCAACGGACGTGGTTGCACTATTACAGATGACAGACTCATCGCACACACTCTGCCTTGGTGGTTCTTTGGATCCGACAATACAGGTGACATAATGCTTCAGAAGCATCTGCTGGAACTGCCGAGATTTGTGAGCAACATGCACAGTGTTGATTTGGTTACAGCAGATGGAAGCTTTGACTGTCAGGGGGACCCAGGGGAACAGGAGAGATTAGTTGCTCCTCTGCAATATTGCGAAGCCGTTTGTGCACTTCTGCTGTTAGGAACCGGAGGCTCATTTGTCCTGAAGATGTTCACACTATTTGAACACTCATCTGTCTGTCTGCTGTATCTCCTTGCATGCTGTTTCCGTTCCGTGAACGTCTTCAAGCCAGGCACCAGCAAGTCTGGAAATTCAGAGCTGTATATAGTGTGCTTGGACTATCAGGCCAAAGAACAAATTCGGCCATTGCTCTCAAAGTTAATCCGTAATTACGGACCAGACTTGGCATCCACAGTGGCGCTCTTTCCCCGTCGCTGCATTCCAGACTCATTTCTACGTCAGCATGAAGAGATATGCACATTTTTCCATGCATTGCAAGTTAACACAATCCAGGAGAACATCAAGCTTTTTGAATGCATGAGCGTAGAACAGCGCAGGCGATTGGAGCAGCTCAGGGAATATGCTGCAGAGTTTTATACAAAACGTTTCAGTGTTCACTACCTCCCTCGGAAAAGCTGGGTTTGCCGTGGTGGCGTGGCCAGATGGGTAAAACTCTGTGAAAGGAAGCAAATGGGCTCTTTCAATCAGCGCAAGGAGATGGAACTTCAGGGATGGAAGCAGCGCCTTGCCCATGGTAATCATGGGGAGTTCATAGAGAGGCACTGTGCAGGGACAGAAGGATGTGAGATTGTACTTAGTGGCCAATTGGATGAGTGCGATTTGGGAGCCTGGTTTGCCCTTGAGGGAGCTGCCTTGCCGAAAGTCTGCAGCTCCACCTTCTGTGATCAAGAAATGCTAGACTTCCTGAATGAAGCTCTGGAGGAGAACCTGGGGGTCAAAGCGGTGAATCATTCTGACAGAGCTTTGCCAGTATGCAGCTCCTGTAGCATTGACTCCCCTGTAGGCATCTTATCTGAGATTTGCAGCAACCCTGATGTGACATCTTGTTTGGTGCTGGGAAGACAGTCTTGGTGTGACGGAACACTTGTAGGCATTAAATTGCAGCCAGAGTTTTTGCAAGGACCCTCCTGTTGTGAGGTACAGGATTCCACATTGCACGACGGACAACCAGACTATCAATTTGATCTTTTGAACACTGTGCTTTTTGCTCTGCAGAAACAGCATCAGGGATCGACCCTGGTGATTCCCTTATGTTCTGTCTTAACACGCTTCACCTCCGGCCTGGTTTTCACACTCCACCTGTGCTTTCGTTACATCACATTCCGTTGTTTGTCTGGTTGGCCTCCTGCTGTTCTTGTGTGTATAGGTTTCTCTCCACCATCAGCACTACCCCGGCTGCTGGACTTTCTCCGGGACGTGTTGGAGAAGATGAAAAAAGTTCAACTTGAGCTGGGGAGGCAGATTCTGCAGTTTGTACCTTTAGAAGAACTTCTCAGAGGGGAATTACCTCGCTTCCTGTCTTCCTTCAATACTGCTGTTGTTCGACAGCAGCTACATGTGCTCATGCAGGTTGAATAGCGCACATAATGCTACCCCTGTATGCCTAAATTCTCTAGAAGAACTTTTCAGTTAGATTACATTTCAGTATAATCATGTCTTGGTTTACTTTAATTTAAAGAGCAGGTCATATGGTATTTTAAAGTGTCCTAATATTGCGTTGGGAGTCCCCTACAACAGGTTTAAATGCATCTAAGGTCAGGAAAAATTGTAATTTTATCAGAATATACATTTAATATTAGAGTCATTTGCCAATGATTTCAAAACGATTAGTTCCAAGCAAGTTCGGAGAAAACCCCTCCCTTCCATAAGCCTACACTGCTCTGATTGGTCAGCCGGCCAAGCCTGCTCTGATTGGCACAGAGAGGAGTCCTTGAGCAAGTTAGCGAGCGCTACCATTGACAAAGCACCTTTACATAAAACAATAATATAGTGCTCCAATCCGTTCTTAAAATAATTACATAAAATACAAAAACAGTTATGCAAGCGAATCGTGCCCACAGCTAAAGTTTAGCTGCTAAACTGTGAACATTTAAAACAATAATGGTGGATACGTTAGCCGATTGCTAACGTGACTATAACTGATGAAACAATACAGTTTGTAAACCAAAATATGTCTACTGTAATGTTTGAAGAACGACAGACAAAAGACGCTCTGTCTAAACTTTTAATCAGAACGCAGAACAGCTGTATCACAGGCGCAGCAACCTAACTAACTCCAGCATTAACCCTATAACTGCCGTGAAAGAGATATTTTTCAAAAACCCATATGACCTGCTCTTTAAGCCATAGTTGCACCAGTGCTACAGTGAATATGTAGGATACATTGGAACGCAGAATTCATTTGTTTTATATGTATACTGGGTAGAAAATATTGCTTTAATCTTGAATGTGCTGCATATGACTGCAAGGATTTTTAAAAATATATTAGTAATAGTATGTGCAGTTCAAAATGCTTATTTTAATATTTGTTTCATTACATTTTTTCTTTTATTAAATGTTTGAAATTATATGTGTTTTTTTGATAAATTTGTCTGTCCTGGCTCATTTATTAAAATCTTTTCTTAATTGCATATATGGAGTGTTTTCACTTGTTGTTACCATAAATAGCAACTAACAGAAACTGTTATCAGAGTTTGAGGTATAATGGCTGGTACACAGTATATGGTGGGGTACATTAGACATTTGACAGTTGTGTTTGATTGTATTCATTATGACTGTGTTGAAAGCTGCAAATGAGTTATTAATCTTTTGCATTGTATAGCATTGTTTTCCAACAAAAGTGTGTTTAGGAATTAATGGACTTACATTATAGCTGAAATCTATAATGCAACTCTTTCTTCTTTTTGTTTTCCAATTATAGTTTGTTGCATATTTTCTGTTTGTAATTAAACAATCATTTTAATGAACAAGATGTTTTGTAAAGAAAACATTTGATGAAAAATACTAGCATTTATAGCAAATATAAAAATGCATTGCAAAACATAAAAACTGATCGTTCTTTTGCAGTGGGGCTAGTAAAAAAAAAATCTATGCTGGCCCAAATAGCCTACAATTAAAAAAATACCAAAATGTCCATTTTATTTTAGAATTTGGGACCATTTGCTTGTGATTGATTGATATATTTTTGAAGTTGGAAGAAGTGTATAAAAATAGTCACAGTGGTAAAAAATAGGTTAGTGGTAAAAATCATTTACCTGTAGGGTCAAAAAAAAAAAATATATATATATGTATATATAAAAAATATATACCCTTTACTAGTTTCCTAGTGTTGATTGGTGTTCTCCTTTAGAACATCAAAAAATAACTATTAATCTGGCCAACAAAGTTTTGTTTGGTATGCATTTGCTCCTTTTCCTTAATAAATAATGTGACTATTTCAGTGTTCACTGAAAAAGGTTTTGACAAATAATAGTCAAGTCTGAGCCAAGGGCTATGAGTTATCTGAGTTACATATTTTTTATGTAGTTTTTTATGAGTCAGTAACAGCCGGCATTGTAGTCTACTCTACCAGGAACAGGAAACAGTCCTCCATAAAATGCGCTGCTCACATCTGAATATTTGGGTTGAACTGTTCTGGAACAGTGTTGTAAATACAACTTAACCACTGATTTCTAGTCGTGTCCTCTTTTGGAAGGCCAAACAAAGTAGTTTCGCTTTCACAACGAAACACAGCATCACACACGGCGGGCTTGAGTGAGAAACGGCCGGCGGATTCGACGAAGGAGCGGCCAGCGGGTTTGCGGTAACCTCATGTGACGACCCCAGGCTGGACTCCGCTTCGTCCACGGTGAAAGCCGATCTGACGATCCACAGAGCGAAGTTGATGTATTTCCTCAGCGACCAGCACGGATCAGTTCTAGACATGATGAAGCGGATATCGTACTCTTTTGGAAGACCAAACAAAGTAGTTTCGCTTTCACAACGAAACACTGCGCCTTTGCGACATGACGTCGGCGGCAACAACAATACTACAGCGAGAATAAAAGTTATGCCTTCTTTCTTTGCGTGAACATTTGGGCGGCGTTATGCAAATCTTCCCACATAGTGAGGTAGATATGTGGGGGCGTGTTAGAACGAGCCGTTTTAGGTAGGCGTGGTTGACTCTTAACTTTTATAAAGAATATCTCTTTGGATTTGAGACTTTAGTCTTTGCAACTTTACAGATCTTTATGCACCAAGAGCTTGTAACACTCCAAAGAGAAAGGAAAAATTGAAATCGCATCATATGACCCCTTTAAAAAAACAAAAAACAAACTACTAGTTTTAGCTGGTTTGCTGGTCTTCACAGACTTAGACTGGTCTCTCATTATGGCCCAGCAGATCATAGAAGGTTTGTGCTGGTTTCTCAGCCTGGCCAAATTAAAAATGCCCAAAATTTTCTAAAACAGACCAGGATGGGAGACCGACTAAAGCTGTTTAAGCTGTTTTTGTCTACTGTTAAAGCTCTGAGCACACTTATTAACATGTATAGGATGGGCCGCATGAGCATTTTGAGATGATGAATACAAAAACATATACTGGAGTAAATTTTGCACACTACACAGAACTGCAACAGCCACCTGCTGTGCAGGCCTTTAGTGGTTTGTAACTATCAGTACCATGGACAGATTCACAGTTGGAGTGGGATTTCCATGGATGTTCCTCTCTCAGCCTCATTACAGTATGTCTGTTGAGGACTGTCGGCTTAACTGTTTCTATGAACATATATTTTCCTAAAAGAATTCAGTAATAGAAGAATATACTGCCTAAAGTGAAGTGACACACATTTGAACATGTACAAACATTACGTCGCTAATAGCTGCACAGCATATGAGATGATTCGCAATAATATCTCTAACTGAAATCATCATATATGTCACACATTCAGTATTTAATCCACTGCTCTTAAAGCCTCTTTCCAATGTTACTCTCTTCTAATCTGTCCGGCAAAACCTCCATAACTCTGTGGTCTCAGCACTGAGTTAGCTAGAATGTATGCCAAGAGACTGATTCATTAAAGAAAGTGTTTTATTCTGTAGAGTGATTCATTAATTCATGCAACATTTCTTACAAGACGCAGGTTAGGTTTGCAGAGCTGCTTTTGTTGAAAGGTAAAATCAAAGTCAGTCATGTTTATCTTTTTTATTATACGTATACAGTGCATTTCTTTTCACACACATATTTTCCAGACAGTATAAATATATTCACCCTCTCTACCACTATGTCTGTAAAAGTGTGTGTGCACATGCTCCTGTTCCTGAGAAAACCTGGCGAGCTATAATTTGGAAAGTTCCACTGCTTTGTGTGTGTATGAGGAGACGCATTCATTACTATTAGGACTTCAGCCTGAGCACTCTGAGTGGTAGTTTTTGTTTAGTCAGCACACATAACTCTTTCCGAAGATTGACTAAATTGGACCTTTTTAAGCTTTGTTGTTTAAACTCAGAGGAATAAATCTGTGATTTAAGAACCCTTTAAAGGTATAGTTCACCCAAAAAATGAAAAATTCTTTCATCATTTACTCGCCCTCATGTTGTTCCAAACATGTATGAGTTTCTTTCTTCTGTTGAACACAAAAGAAGATATTGGTAACCAAAGAGTTGCTGGTAGCCATTGACTTCCATAGTATGGAAAAATAAAAACTATGGAAGTCAGTGGCTACCAGCAATTGTTTAGTTACCAAGATTCTTCAAAATATCTTCTTTTGTGTTCAGCAGAACAAAGAAATTCATACAGGTTTGGAACAACATGAGGGCGAGTAAATGATGACAAAATTATCATATCCATTTAATCTCTCAGATTTTTTCTATCTTTCTTTTCTGTCTCTATCTTATTAATCAAACATGTATTGCCTACTACACAATTTAAAAAAAAGTTCTTCAATGGTTTGTTACCTACCTTAAGAAATAGTTAACCCAATAATAAATATTTGCTAAAATGTACTCACCCTCAGGCCATCCAAGATGTAGATGAATTTGTTTCTTCATCAGAACAGTTTTGGAGAAATTTAGCATTACATCACTTACTCATCAATGGATCCTCTGCAGTGAATGGGTGCCGTGAGAATGAGAGTCCAAACAGATGATAAAAATATCAAATTAATCCAAAAGTAATCCACATGACTCCAGTCTGTCCATTAAAGGGTTACTTCACCCAAGAATGAAAATTAGCTTGTGTTTTACTCACCCTCGAAGCATCCTAGGTGTATATGACTTTCTTCTTTCAGACGAATCCAGTCTGAGTTATATTAAAAATTGTCCTGGCTCCTCCAAGCTCTATCATTGCAGTCAGCGGGTGTTGCAGTTGAACAGTCCACAAGTCAT
>NW_015638568.1:984846-999769 GCF_001515625.1 Sinocyclocheilus rhinocerous
GAATCCATGTGTTTTTGTAAGAAAAATATCCATATTTCAACTGTAATAAACACTTTTCTCTCAGTTCCGTTATCTGTCATACACTGAAGCAGTTCCGGCAGATGACGCAGCACGTATCCGCAGCGCGCGCACCTCTGAGGTATGCTAGTCTCGCGAGTTTGTTTATAGGAGCAAAGGAAGCAAAGTTTCCTTACTTTAGCAAAGGAAAACCAGTCTCCTCTTGGTTTATATCGAAATCCTCCGACATTTTACTTTGCAAATCCTCGGTTTGTACTTCTAATTCGTGACCGGCGTTTTGTTTAGTTCTCTCTCCGCATTTCTCACTAATCACGCAACGCCGACGTCTTAACGTCATCCGCTGGCAAGGCTTCAGTGTATGACAGATAACGGAAGTAAGAGAAAAGTGTTTATTACATTTGAAATATGGATAATTTTCTTACAAATACGCATGGATTCGCTACAGGAGGCCTTTATTCACCCCCCGGAGCCGTGTGAGGCATGTTTTGTTATGAATGCGCGCGCTTTATTTGACGACTTGTGGACTGTTCAACTGCAACACCCGCTGACTATAATGATAGAGCTTGGAATAGCCAGGACAATTTTTAATATAAATCCGACTGGATTCATCTGAAAGAAGAAAGTCATATACACCTAGGACGCCTCGAGGGTGAGTAAAATACAAGCTAATTTTCATTTTTGGGTGAACTAACCCTTTAACAGTCTTGGTTTTTTTTTAAAAATTTTTTTAATTTGAGTCACTCCGCTCATTAATATAACTCCGACTGGATTCGTCTGAAAGAAGAAAGTCACATAAACCTAGGATGCTTCGAGGGTGAGTAAAACACAAGCTAATTTTCATTTTTGGGTGAACTAAACCTTTAATGTCTTGTAGAGTGAAAAGCTGTGTTTCTAATAAACAAATCCATTAAGACATTTTTAACTTTAAAACTCTTCTGGCCAAAATATGAATCCATAATAACGCTTCCTCCATTGGAAGTCCATACTTTGTTGTCCTCTCACATCAAAATCCACTGACATATTTGTTTGGAACTGTTTTGGACTGTTTTTGCTTGTAAACAGTGCTTGATCTGTGCATATTTCTCTAGCGGATTCACAGGAGAAAACTTTTTCACTGGAGAAAACAATGTTATGGATAGAAGATTTGTATTTTATCTGGAAGCAACGGCTTGAAGATAAAAGTGTCTTAATGATGGATGCTGGTCAGCATGTTGGTTGTAAATATCTTCCATTAACAAAGTAGGCCATCCTGGGTTTGAAGCACCAGTATATAGATAGTTTTTTAAAAAGCATCAGGCTGTAGAAGCCTTTTTGAAACCTTTATTTTTAATAGTGTATAGTTGAAGTGATGTGACTTGATACACCCATGCATGCATATATGAGTGTACAGTATGAGTGTGTTTCCCTGTGCGTGTCTTAGCTTTGCTGAGTGTGAAAATTGTTATGGTCACTAATGCAGCAGGAGGTGCTTTAATGTTGGTGACATCATGCTCATCACAGACCACATGAATATGGCAGATGTGGCTCAGTTTAATCTTGACTTTGGAGAGGATCAAGCGCATATGTGTGTTCTGCATGTGTTCTAGTCAAAATACTGTATTGCCTAAAAATTGTATTATCCCTTACATCAGATGAACAACATTCTACATATGTGGGTACATTTGACAGATGAAATCTGATTCTGGACACTGGACACATGCCTATCTATTGCATCAGATCATGTTTTGTGGTGGCAGAAGGACAGCCATTGTCACTTAGATGGATTATGGGAAATAATACCCTAGATATTGAAATCTGCTTGTGTAAAGCACTGTTTTTTTGTTTCTGTTTATGGGGTCAGTAAGGTTTCATTTATTTAAAAAAAAAAGAAATGTATACTTATTGTCCAGCAAGGATGCATTAAATTGATAAAACAGTGGCAGTAAAGACTTGCATTGTTACAAAAGATTTCTAATTCAAATACATGCAATTACAATTTTGTAATTTTCTCAAAGAATCCTGAAAATATGCATAATGGTTTCCATATAAATATCAAGCAATGTTTTCAACATGGATAATAAAAAATAATAATTTTGGGAGCACCAAATCAGCATAATAGAATGATTTCTGAAGGATCATGTGACACTGAAAACTGGAGTAATGGCTGATGAAATTTTAGCTTTGCCATCAAATTGGAGAGGATCAAGCGCATATGTGTGTTCTGCATGTGTTCTAGTCAAAATACTGTATTGCCTAAAAATTGTATTATCCCTTACATCAGATGAACAACATTCTACATATGTGGGTACATTTGACAGATGAAATCTGATTCTGGACACTGGACACATGCCTATCTATTGCATCAGATCATGTTTTGTGGTGGCAGAAGGACAGCCATTGTCACTTAGATGGATTATGGGAAATAATACCCTAGATATTGAAATCTGCTTGTGTAAAGCACTGTTTTTTTGTTTCTGTTTATGGGGTCAGTAAGGTTTCATTTATTTAAAAAAAAAAGAAATGTATACTTATTGTCCAGCAAGGATGCATTAAATTGATAAAACAGTGGCAGTAAAGACTTGCATTGTTACAAAAGATTTCTAATTCAAATACATGCAATTACAATTTTGTAATTTTCTCAAAGAATCCTGAAAATATGCATAATGGTTTCCATATAAATATCAAGCAATGTTTTCAACATGGATAATAAAAAATAATAATTTTGGGAGCACCAAATCAGCATAATAGAATGATTTCTGAAGGATCATGTGACACTGAAAACTGGAGTAATGGCTGATGAAATTTTAGCTTTGCCATCAAAAGAATAAATTATATTTTAAATGTATTAAAATAGAAAACACTTATTTTAAATTGTAAACGGTTTTAACTGTATTTTTAATCAAATAAATACAGCTTTGGTGCGCATAAGAGACTTCTTTTTTTTAAATCTTACCGACCCCAAACTTCTGAACACATTAAAATGTTTTTCTTTTGCATAATCTCTGCCAACCTCATTGCTTCTGCCTTTTTAATCTCTTAAATGCTTCTTCTCTCATTCGCCCTCTCTTGCATTAAGTGCATAAGTGCAGTTCCAAGGGGCTTGCCAGCATATCCTTCTGCAGATATTTGGTTGTCTCTCATTACTAATCATGTCATCAGTGGTCACCAACCTTTTTAAGCCCAAGATCTCTGACCTCAGCCTTTATAAATGACAAGATCTCCCTATTGAAGAATTGACTGAAAAAGACCACCCAGATTGTACTTCCATTTTTTTATTATTATTATTAGAGATGCTCCCATCATGATTTTTTTTGCAGATTTCGATTTTTTCTTTAACAAGCAAATTGGATGATTCCGATTCTGTTTGTGGATTTTTATTATTTTTATTTATTTATTTTTAAGCAAATTTATTTATTGTTCATTTGCTCTATAACAAGTCAACTGACCTTAAAAATATCTGTAGCCATTTGAAATTAGAGGCAACCACTGCATTTTAATCAGGGTGCGAATTACACATTGACCTAATTAGCATTATTTTATTGTGTATTTTTTATGTTGTAAAAATGTTTTAATCTAATTAATTACACAATGTGCTGATTAATTAATCGAATTAATCTCAAAGAATTTGATTAATTAATTAGCACGTCATGTGCCGATTAAAGTCATTATTAAAGATCATTTAAAGTCATTATTGTGTTAAATTAGAAAAGCACTGAATAGACATTGTAAAAAAAAGTAGCTTAAGAAAGATATTTTGATTCAACATACAAAAAACACAAATATACTGTATTATATATTATAATGTACTACTCTAAATATAAAACTAAAAGAGCCAGTAGGTGGCGGCAAATCGCTGTTTTAATGAGTGAGTCATTCAGTCATTCATTCAACCAATTCGTTCAAACGGTTGTATTTTTTAAATAGTTGTATTTATAAATGGCTCACTGAATCATTAGCTCAATCGATTCGTTCAAAGCCGTGGATTTATTCAGTAATGAAACACTGCTGTGTTGAGACCATGGACATAGTGTCCGTGACGTCACCTGTAGGTTTCTAAAGAGCGTTTTTGAAGCTCAAAGTGGGCAGAGCTGGCCGTCGCCATCTTGGCAGCGCGTCACTCCCGGATAATCGAAAATGGGTAAAGAGGCGTGAGCTGGTTGCTGAAACCATGCCCGCAGAACTTTAAGGCTTAATATAATTTAAACGGATGAGTTATAAAAAAAATTCACCCCCCTCACAGTTGTCATGAAGGGCAAAATTAGCTATATAGACCAAAATCATTTTTTGAACCAGGCTGTAAACGTGTTTTTCTGCTGTAAAGTTAGGCATTTTAACATGGGGAGTCTATGGGATTGACTCCCTTTTGCAGCCAGCCTCTAGCGGCCAGTTGACGAATTACAGTTTAAGTCACTTCCGTGTTGGTTTCACGAGAGAGACCGGAAGGTTGCTGCTTGGTTGAGACGCACAACAGTTCTGCTTTCGTTGGCGAACTTGCACTAAAACAGACAATATTGACAATATTGTGTCTAAAATGTAACACAATATCAAATTGTTGTTTATTGAAAAATCAATATCACATTTGCAATCGTGCAGAAATCGCTCTCTTGCTCGAGTCAAACCTTAAATTCGTTAATGTACTTTTTCTTCCCCTGATATTATTTGCACCTTTACCTTAAGTAGGCTAACCTATTTTTCTTTCGACCAGCCAATGATGATTCTGAAAGAAAACAAGTGGTGTTTGTTATAGTAACACATGCGACTTTAACGCGCATAGTTTAAATTATCATTATTACCGTTTAATTTAAAATTAGTCAGAGCTATGCATCTTTATATTTAAAAGTAAATCTCCATATTGCGTCTGCTGCTTTCTATCCAACACCCCCTACATTTAGTTTTGACGTCCATCAGGGAGGATCAAATAGATACAGAAAAATAGGTACAAAAAATACAGACTGGAGAAATGTATTTTTGTACTTATTTTTCTGTTATTGTCTACCAGTCGATCGCGATCGATACGATTACAACAGGCTTCTCAAAGGTAATCATGAATTAGTGCTGCGTGGAATCCATTCACCAACTCAGCCAGTATCTGCAGTCCTTGATTCCAAACTGCTGAGACAAGTAGCCTACGTGTGTGAGATTGATTGGTAATTGGCGGAAAATATACTGATTTATTTAGTTTATGCGCAGTCTCCTACAAAGATTGCTGTTTGTTGCTTGTTATGGTGTATCCCTGTCCATTTTGCCCTTGCAGTTTCTCCTATCATTTTGTACTCCCAGTGCTTCCCCAAACTAATTCTGTTTCTGTCTCATTTTCTTTTTTTCCCTATAAATAGACTGATGTGTTCATTGGTTAAGATGTTGGAAAAGGGGGGATGGTGGGCAGAAAATCCTGCAGCCCCTATAGATTCATACACAACACACAGCATTATTGAAATGCTGCTAAACCAGTTTTATCTGACATATTCAGCATACAGTAGGAGCTTAAGTTATGGAAATGAAGGAGCTTATCTCTATCTATCTATCTATCTATCTATCTATGTGGTTTGGGCAAGCATAATAATGAACAATGTATTTTTACGTACTTCTGAAGAGTACATTCATGTACGGACACAAATGTGAATATTAGCCTTTACAAAACTGACTGACTGAAAATTTCATAAGCCTTCCATATCTTTTTCTAAACGACTCCAGTCATTGTTGATCACTGTTAATATGCTTTAGGAAACTTTGATGCCATTTTCTGCTCGTAGAAGCATACGAGCGCATAGGATTTGTGAACATTTGAATTCATTTCCATAATCCTGCTGTGATGCTCCTAGAATACGGATCTGAATGAACTCGACTTCTGAAGCTGTTTTTAAACGCGCTATATGGTTCCGCCTATTGGTAAGTGTATGAACTGCAGACTTCAGCAGTTAAAAACTGCCGTCTTTGTCGGGCTACTTCCAGTGACTCGCATAGGAGTAGAGGAGTGCTTCAAAGACAGGATACTTGTTTCTTTGAAGAAAAAAAAAACTGAAGGGAGAGAAAAACGATAGATATGGCGAATAAAGCACCAGAGCCCCTTCCATTGCACATGGCGGAACTCACTGCTACCCAGTTCCTCGACATCTGGAATAAATTCGATGCTGACGGTGAGTGTAACGGAGTGAGTCCCGGGACGAAAAGCGTTCTTAGTTTAGTCGTGCCTACATCGGAGGCTATTACTTATCCAAACTGATTTTTGTATTGCATTTGATTTATGTCTACTATTAATTACATTTTCATTTACATTAAATATATTCTGTATATTTTAAAGTGGGCTACAAAAGCAAATAATATGGATAACTTTTAAAAAATCTAAGCAATAGCCTAATTCATCAATAAAATACAAGCTGTTTATGGAAAGAGTCACTCAGTGTTCCAACACTTTTTGTAGTGATAGAGAAATAGCCTACTGTAGCCTATCTGCTGTATTCTTGTCAATAATTACACTTTTTTAAAAGAGAGGCATGGATTATTATTATTATGACTATTATTAATGATATTTTACTCGTTTAATTTCTTGTCTGGATTGAGTGATAAACTCAAGCATTTACGACGTGATATTTCTTTGCAGTAGCCTTCCGCACATGCATGCATATGTTTTTATTTTTATGTCGGTTTCCTATAAGTTCATTGAGTTACACGTTTTAAAAAAATTAAATAAAGTGAATGCAATTATGTATAACGCAAGTGGAATCCTCATGCATTGTGCAATGCCGTTTTACGCAGAAGCGTATTCTTGAAATATTCAGGGAGATTGAAAAAGCGCCAGTGGGATGATTGCCTGCTATTGCCCTGTTAACTGCTTTCAGCATTAGGCACGCGTTTTCACAGCTCAGTCAATTTTGCCTCACAGGCATTGTTGGCATTATTGATTCCGCTCTGGGATGGAATCTTTCCTTCCAATTGATTTATGTGTCAGCGTTTGAGAGACTGTGAAGATGAAAAGTTATGGGCGGGGTTTGGAGAGCCGGTCCTGCTTGAAAAATTACGTCTTAAACCAGCCTAAAATGTTTTGCTGTTTTTAGTTGGTTTAAGCTGGTCTTAAATAGTTTTAGCTGGCCTCCCAGTCTGGTCTTCATCTGATCAAGTTGGTCTCCCATCTCTGCGAAGCTGGCATTCAGCTGGATTAAGTGGTCAGTCAGTTGGCCTCCCAAATGCATGACTAGGCTAAGTGGCCAGCTAAGACCAGCAAACCATCTTAGGCTGGTTTAGGCTAGTTTGGGAGTGATATATATGTGAATGCCATATGTACAAACATATGGCAAAAATTGTTACAGACAACCAAGCTATAGTTTTCCGGCCTTAGCTGGTTTACGATGGTCTGATCTGCCTGATCAGCAAAACCAGAACTCTCTAAAACCAGCAAACAGATCAGCCTGGACAGGATGGGAAACCCACTAAGACAAAAATACAATCTTAGGCTATTTTTTAGCCAAAGATTGGAAATATTGGCACAATGGAAATAGTTATTCTTTAACAACCATTATAATTTGAATACAGGTTAAAATGAACTAGATCAGTTAAAAAAAGAAAGAAAGAAAAAAAAACTACACTGTGAGCTGTGTATAAGATGCAAGATTTTCCCCTGTATAAACATTGTTTCTAAGGAATATATGGAATTAATCCCTTTATAGCTCATTTAATTTATCTATAATCTGCATTTTGTCCTTCAGCAGTTTAAATCAACAAGACAAGAATTGAGTATTAGATCCTCATTTAATTTATAAAGAGAGACTGATTGTCAAGTTATATCAGAGAAAGTTAGTTGATAATGTAATAAATGAATTTAAGTTCATTTTTTTCTCTAGGAAATGGCTGCATTGAAGGGAAGGAACTGGAACATTTCATTCGTGAGCTCGAGCTAGCAAGGAAAAGTGCAAGTGTGGTGAGTCACATGCAGTTTTGTGTATGTTCATTATTTATGTTAAAAACATCAGCTGCAGCTGTACTTGTTAAGTGGTGATCTGTCACATATAGTTAATAAGAACTACAGAATGAGATTAATCTAAATTACAGAATCTAAATTAATCTAGTTTAATGAACATGCCATCTGAGCAGATACCATCTGGCTGATATTTTCTAATGTCAATACAATTTCTGGTTATATATATTTTTTTAACATATAAAGTGACACTTCTCTTGAACTATATATGAAAACAAATTGTTCTTAATTGTGCTGTTTTACATGTCAGTCATATTTGTTTGGCTTTCAGGATCCTTCAAATGCTTCGTTCAAAGACAGGATGAAAGAGTTTATGCAAAAATTCGATGAGAACGGTGATGGGAAGATTGAGATGTCAGAGGTAAATTTCACCGCTTTTCACTGCTAAAGCCACAGCAATAGTTTGAAGCTATGAAGAGAGAATGTATTCCAGAACCACTGTCTGAGATTCATGGAACACCAGGAAGACATATAAAGAGGACAATGAGGGCAGATTAGGGGCTTGAAGGTTGCGTCTATCGAGGGGATGATGGAATGAGAGGAGGGAGAGATGGATGAAGGGGAGGGAGAGGGTGGAGGTGACGTCCATCATGATGACGACACGAATGAATGGATAAAATGATTTATGCTGGTAGAAAAAAACTCACTAATTCAGTCATAGAAACCACATGAACATATGAGCGCTTTCCTTCCTCCAATTAATGTCAATCTGTTCTAGTTATGACGCTATTAATTACATTTTTTGAGGGGGGGCTGATTAGGTTGTTTTTGAATGTTTTTAGTGGTGGTACATTTCTTTCTCTTGACCTGTTTGTAGTCCTATATAGCTTAGTAGAGGTAAAATGGTTTTAAAAGGATGAAAGGAACCTCTCCATGCAGCAGATTAAAGCCTACTTAGTTGGAGACCATGCAGTTAATGCAGAAGCGAAGGGGTTATATACAAATGATCCGCATGATACAAATCTCACTCTATTAGAAATTGTAATGAAGAAAATCCTCCTAGTTGTGGTCCATAAGTGGTAGAATAACTCACTACAACGTTTAGATGTTCACTGTTTTTCACTCAAACTTCAGGCAGTTTTCAATCTGGTACAAAATCTCAAACATGCTACTTTATTTTAAAAGCTGGCAGGATTTCAGCAGCTCATTCAGACTGCTTTTCAAGGCTTTTATGATCAATGATCTGTTCTTCTGTGTGAAGCGTGTGAATCTAAGATGGAACTGCAGATTAGCCATGTTGGTTTTGTCATATCTGTCATCTTCTGCTTTTCAGCCTTTTGGGGTTTTCTGCTTCACTTATTTCAGAAAGGTAGAAGTGTTATCTTTAAAAGTAGGTTTTGCATTCTTACTGGTATGAACAATAATCAATTGATTTTGTAACTTTTAGCAGAGGAACAAAAATCAACAGAATAGAGATGTTCACTTTTTAAAGGAAGCAAATTTATTGTACTGAATAGCAGTAAATACACAAATAACAAAATAAATTAAAGCTAGAATAGGAGTAGGTAGGTTTAAGACATTTATAATGGTACAAAAGAGTTCTATTTTGTTCTTTTTAACTTTCTATTCCTTAGAAAAATTCTGAAAAAAGTATCATGTATTTCCACAAAATAAAGCAGCACAGCTTAAGCAGCACAACTGTTTTCAGCATTTATATAATAAAAAATGTTTCTTGAACATTAAATCAGCATATTAGATTTCTGAAGGATCATGTGACACTGAAGACTTTAGTAATGGCTGCTGAAAATTCAAATTTGCCATCACAGGAATAAATTGCATTTTAAAATATATGACAATAGAGAACAGATTTTAAATTGTAATAATATTTCACATTATTACAGTTTTTACTGTAGTTTTTATGCAGACTTTTTTCATCCAGAATCTATAGTCAATCCAGTGTTAGTGTTCATGTCGACTAAGGATGCATTTATGCATTTTGTTGAACTTGAATCTCTCTCTTTATGATCTATATATGTTTCAGATATAGAATAAGCATTTCATGATAATAAAACTATATTTGTCCTATATGTTGTAATACTATACACATCCTTAAATCGAACAAAACGATTGTAAGGCTTAAAAAGTACTTTTTGCTACATAGACAGAAGGTGATCCTCCAGGTTTGTGTGTCAGAGCACTCAGAGGTGGAACTTGTCGTAGACAGATGGTTTCAGAGCTTTTCTGACTTTTCGGTTTGGTACGGTTTAGTGTTCTTCAGCAGTTCAGCAATGATGAGCTCCTCTGTTGGGGCCAGAAACGATAACCAAGAGCATGAAATTGTCTCTCATCACTGTCCAGCCCTTGCAGACACTCTCTTCTTAAGCCAGGCAGATAGGCTTTACACAGGCATCAACTCAGACAGCAGCACTTGGTCGATTGTGTAGCAAAGGGATGCTTTGGATAACTGCTTTGTGCTCCACTGTGCGGCTGTCCATGGTGCTGAAATCCCATTCAATGGATTTACAGAATGGAGTCTAAAAGTAGTGGTTAAGAAAAGAAAACATATTTAGTTTTCAGTATATTTAATGTTTATATTATTAGTATATTTTATTAACTTATAATATATTATATAATATATAGATATAAAATGTAATATTTAATATTTTATTATAAGATAGATCATTCTTTCTCTCTTTATCTTTTTCAGCTGGCCCAGATCCTGCCAACAGAGGAGAATTTTCTATTATGCTTCAGACAGTTTGTGGGATCCAGTGCAGAGTTTATGGCAGTAAGTAACACAGCGATTATTTTGTTGCCGGATCTTATGGATATCCTGATCTGTAGAGATTTGAATTGATATAAACTGTCTACTCTCTGGGCATATCAGTAATCTGACTGACATGATTAATAACCTCTCCATTAGTTTTGGGACTCAATAGTTGCAACAATTATTAATGTCTCATTGTAAAAATGAAATATCTTTCAGTAGCTGAGGTGCTTTTGTGTGCATCTGTGTGAAAGAAAGACAGAGAGAGCAAGAAAATTCTGTTTGCAGCAAGTTATCTATTATGAATGGCCTCCAATACATAAAGGAACACAGCGTGTGTATGTGTGAATAACTGGGTTAATGGAGGTTCATTTGTACAACATGGTGATTTTGTAAATAATACAAAACATGTTCATTGTGAACATCTGAGTTGTGGAAGAGGACAGATTGTTCAGAAGTGTGGACACAATGAAGGTGTTTTGCTAGCATTACAGAGGAAAACACGCATACAATACATTAATGCACACAATAACACACATCCTAGTAAATCAGGGCAGGTGGGTTTTTCTCCACAGTAGATCAACTCGCCAGTAATCCCAGTCTAATTCCCAAATACCAAATTCGCTGGTTTAATCAAGATGACACAATCACATACAAATCTGAAAATTTTTGATTGAAACCCTGTCCGTTTCACCTTTACAGGGCAAAGGATCTGTACATAATACGTGTGGGAAGTGTGGAGGTGTCTTAATGCTATGGTTTCATTTTTCAGGCATGGAGAAAATATGATACTGACCGTAGCGGATACATTGAAGCCAATGAACTGAAGGTATAACTCAATAGGTTACACTGAACTTCCTATAGCTATTATAGATCCATTTCTAAATAAAAACATTTCTTTTCCCCAGGGCTTTCTCTCAGATCTGCTGAAGAAAGCAAACAGACATTACGATGACAAGAAACTGAATGAATATACACAGACCATAGTGAGTAGACACACAATTCACACAAACACACATTTACACAGCCACTCTTTAATTAGTGCTTTTTTTCTGCAGCTTAAAATGTTTGACCTGAATGGTGATGGGAAACTGGGATTGTCCGAAATGGCTAGGTGAGAAGGCCTCTGAGTGAGCTGAAATGAATGCATATTAATGCAATATTGTATAAAATGTTATATTTGTGTCTTCAGACTGCTTCCTGTGCAGGAGAATTTTCTGCTCAAGTTTCAGGTAAGATCAAGCAGTGCTCATAATGTTAGATTCAATTTGACTTTATTGTCATTGTGCAGAGTACAAGTAAAGTGTTCCTGCAGCTCAGAACAGAAGAGAGCAAGAACAGGATCATGGGTTTGATCCAGGGAATGTATGAACTGATAATATGTATGCCATTCCCAGCGAATGCAATGTAAGTTTTTTTGTTCGTTTTGTTTTGGGTTTTTTTGGATAAAAGTGTCCGTCAAATGATTAAACTTTATATAAATGTAAGTATAGAGCCAATGAAATACATCAGCTAAGTAGGTAAATACTAATATTGCGAGGTACAAATGCCTGTACAGTGCAATTCACTGTATCACAATGATCATTGTAGACATGGTGTATATATACAGAATGTGGGTTAGAATAGTAATTGGTTGGTTCAGTGCAGTTCAATAACTGTAAAAAGTTAATTATGAAACAAGTTCTATTCAGCTGTAAGCAGCTCCACTAAGACAGTAGAGTTGGTATTCAGCACGAGTCAGTTTAGTGTTGATTCAATTCAGTTCAATAACATTGTCGATGTTGCAAAATTCATGAACTATGAACAAATTCGATTCAGCTATAAAATCAGCTCATGTTTTGAAAACTGTGATGTACTGGAAGCTGGCAATTGTTTGCAGTTACAGTAGAATCACGGTAGCTTACAGTGAGAGCTGAAGAGAAATATAAGATTTGTAATATGGCAAGAGATTCTTTTTTTAGATCAGCAGATCAGGTGCATGTTTTCTGCTAAAGTCATGTAGAGAACACATGATAACCGATGAATCTGTATTTGGGTACATAGGTTTGTTTGTGTGTGTTTATAAGGTTTGTCTGTGTCTGAACCTGACAGCAGATTGGTAACTGATTTCTGCCACAGAGAGCACAGGTTGATAGGGATTACTTCAATCCTACTGTAGTTACGATAATCTCCATAGATTATTCTTGAACCTGGAGATGTACTGATCCGACCCAGTCTCCCCACATTCACTGGGTGCTCTCTCTCTTTATTTTTCTCTGTCTCTCTATTTTTTTCCTCAACAAAACAACAAAAAATAGGTTAAGACTGGAAGAACTGGTCTACGTTCTGTTTAGTCTCAAAGCATTATCAGGGTCAAAATATGGTGACCAAGATGTCCTTTGCCATTTCAGTCATGAAAAAGATTTCAAATATTCATAAAAGGGTATCATTCTATAGCCAAACATTTTAATAAAAATATGTTTTGCTATATTTTTTTATTTGAATGTGATTAATAAATGCCATCAGACTGAAGTGTTGTGTAAAAATGCTTTTTAATGTTATTAATGGAAGTTAGTATAAAATGTATATAATATATGTATGTATAAGTTATGCATGCAATTATAAAAAATATGATCTAAATATTATAAATATAATAAGATTATAAAAAATTTTTTATAATATGCTGGGAAAACATTTGTTCATTCACTAGGGGAATCAGAAGGCACAGTAAAACGACACTGAGGGGCATAAAATGCTCATTATAAATTGTAAACCAATATAATACATAGAATAAAAAGCAAGGCAATTGAGATATGAATTGAATATTATTACTGTCATTACTGGAATACCATTGATATAAATTATACAAAGCCATTTTCTAAATTACTTTTATGCAATATTTGGCATGATTACGTCACACATTATTATTATCATGACATGTTTACGAATGGTATACATTCAATTTTTTATTATTAGTTTTTTTTACAGTATAGGAATGATGCTATATGTCACTGCACTGTTCTGTTGTAATCCAAAGGATTAGAAGGATTATTTTCTAGTTATGAATATTCAAACCCTCAAAATTGAATCTGAAGACAAATTGATATTCTGCTATAACCCTCTACACTATATTTTGCACACATACACACACACATTCACTGAACATAAACTAATGTCTCTTTTTCTTCTCCTCCAGAATTTCAAACTATCTGCTGAAGAATTTGAAGCAATCTTCAACTATTATGATAAGGTCAGATAATGTGTATATTTCTTATGTTTGTGTTCTTGTTCATTTGTCTTGTATTGTGGGTTAGTAATCTACACATGACCATAAAAACACTTTAGCACTACTATATGATACACAACCACAAATTCATAACTGATACATCCTCTCAGATACCATGTATACAGTGTGGAGACGTCTTTTTTCTTGTCAGTTTTCATATGCCAGGTTTATTTTTTAAAGTGTTATGTCAGATGTTAATTAGACTCTTAGAAAATGCCTTTTTAATCAGAATCAGAATCAGAAGAGCTTTATTACCAAGTATGTTTACACACACAAGGAATTTGACTTGACGACAGGAGCTTCCAGTGCAGAAGAAGAAGAAAGTGCAGAAGAAAGTAATATGCTTATGCTTATGATTTAGAATGTATATAAAACTGCCCCCCCCCCTTTTCCCTAAACAGGATGGAAATGGTTACATTGATGAACATGAACTGGATGCACTGCTGAGAGACCTCTACCAAAAACATAAAATGGTAACTTGATTCTAATAATTCTTTTAATTGAAATTATGGCAGAAAAGCTGCATCTGAAACGGCATATATACTATGAAAAAGTGCATTTACACACAATTTAAGCACAGTTGACAAAAATTGTCACAGAAGCTACAACTGCAGAAAATTTTTTATGAAATTGTCTTAAATATAAAATTATGAATATAGATACTTTAAATTATATTTGGGGTTGGAAAGATTTTTCAAAAAAATAAATTAATAATTGTATTTGAAATAAAATGTTGTTCTTTTCATCAACTTTCTAGTCACTAAATAATCCTGAAAAAAGTATCGCAGTTTCCAAAAAAATGTTAAAGGGGTGGTTGATTGCGATTTCACTTTTTTAACGTTAGTGTGTAATGTTGCTGTTTGAGCATAAACAATATCTGCAAAGTTACGAAGCTGAAAGTTCGATGCAAACGGAGATATCGTCTTTTAAAATTCTGGCAGTTTAATGCCTACAAAAACGGCTGGTAGGGACTACAACGAGT
>NW_015638568.1:1000607-1005561 GCF_001515625.1 Sinocyclocheilus rhinocerous
GTTAGACTGCACCCCATAAACACAATCAAGCCTAGAAAAAACCCAGTGAACCACCCCTTTAAGCAGCACAACTGCTTTCAACATTTATAATCATTTGGAAATGTTTCTTGAGCATCAAACCAGCATATTAGAATGCTTTCTGTGACACAGTAGACTGGGGTAATGACTGCTGAAAATTCAGCATAAAAGACATCTTTCAAAAATGTTAAAAAATATTACCACTCTCAAACTTTTGAAAGGTACTATACATATTAAATGATACATTTTAAAATATGTACTTATTTACATAATCCTGTTCTAATTCCTGCATTTCAGCAATGGTGGTCTGAATACGTATATACTTCTATGTGTATCCTTCTTTAGGTTGTTGTACCTCAAAACCTGGCTAGCTCAAAGAAGAGCATCATGGCGTTGTCGGACGGAGGAAAGCTGTTCCGCACAGAGCTGGAGATTGTGTTATGCAAGGATCCGTCAGTGTGAACTCTTAACTCTCACATTCTTCACCCACCCCAATCTAGCCAAAGCAGGTGCATGCGGTGGCTCTGTTCCACCTCTTATCCTGTCAAAGTTAATCAGCATCCACAACGTACCCCTCTCTCCATGGCATGCCTTTCCCAAAGATATGGCTTCTCCATGTGTGCATCTCTTACTTGTCTTTTTTATTTCAAAACGTGACATTGTGGTATAATGATGGATATATGGTCTTATTCTCCTGCTTGTACCAAATCTTCAATTTGGTTGGTTTCTTTATGTATGCAGCCTGCTCTCTCTCTCCATTCCTCTCTCTCTTTCTCTTTCCAGTCTCTCCCATATCTCCTTTTTTGTTCCTAGCAAGACTGTAGACTGTTCTGTTTTGCCAACACTGCTAAAAGAATTACTGAAATAAAGATCAGATAATACATTTACCTTTTCTTCTGCTTTAAAGGATCTATCTTTAATTTTTCTTCACATATAGGAACATTTCCATATTTTCGGGTTATATTTTGCAAGGTACCATAAATGCCCCTAATTTAGTTATGGCTGTAACTGTTTTGGAAGCAGATAACGGTAATAATGGGCACCTATTATTGTAGTTCGGATGTACCATCTTCTCAGGTGCACTGTGATCTCATTTTCTATTTAGATAAATCTAAAAGCGGCTAACTTATCTTCACGGGCCCGCAAGTAAAGACACGCATCTTCAAGCCAAAGTGTTTAGAGCTTATCTTTTTCATTTTCACGGTACGACTGTTCTTTGTGATTCATTAATCTCTGATACAGGATAGAACAGGAAAAGGATTGTGGTGATGCAGACAGTTTTCTTGGCTTCAGTGTCTCAGTTTCACCCTGAATATTTTCCACAAAATTTAAAGGTGCCTTTATGCATTTTACTAAATTTTTTAAGAGGAGAGGGCAAACCATGGAAGCCTTCCTGCAGTTTATCAACCCAGCTAACAGGGAACTTTGGCTAATGTTTTGGCAAGGTTATTCCAGTAACATTAATACAACATTTGTTCAAAATGATCTGATCTTTAGTAATGTTTTCAAAACGTTAGCAAACGAAAACATTATTTATACATTGTACACGGAACGTTTTTTAGATATTCATCTAAAATTATTTAAATATTACTAATTTTTTCAGAATGTTCAGCGAACATTCAAAGGCAATGTTCCCATAAAATTCATGATTTTTGTTTTGTGACAGTTGATAGTTGCTCTGCCACATTCTGACTAGCTGTGCTTGTGACCTTGTGCAGTCTGGGAAGGCCATCAATTAAATATTAGCACTCTCATATATTTTTAACAAGAGTGTTTAAAATAAGACTTAGTTTTGTATGGCCCAGCTCACAAAAAAAAGAAACAAGAAGAAGAAAAAAAAACAAGTGTGCACTTTAGACGCCCATCTAGCACTCCAGAGAGATGAAGCACTCAGGACTGAAGGAGCACACTACAGAGATCTGTGGAAACTGATGGAAACAGAGGCTCAAGATAGACCTCTAGTGGCTGATGCCCAAAACACCAGCAACAGTGCTTTTCTACACTGGTGTCATGAAAGCATGATTATGTCATGATAGTGATGGTTTCCATGCATTCCGATCCACGATTTGCTTTTGGATATTTGAACTTATTATTGGTGTTTATACTACTTATATTGCTGCTAGATGCACAACCTAGGAATCATTAAATGGGTTGTACTCTAAGAATTATAGCTTGGGTTCCCAGTCTAGGCATCACATTTTTGATCCCAATCATAATTTGAAAATGCATATGACAAGACCTATTATTCAGTCATTTGACCAGTCTTACAAGCTTTCACAGGTTAGTTGGCTTAATAATGAATAGCAATCGTAAGGCTTATGCGCCTAGGATGTTTCTACACCTACATAGACATATATAACACTTTAACATCCTAGAAAGTTATGAAAGGCCTTTTGAGGGGCATAAAACAGGACAATGTCACTGCAATTGATGCCTGCACAGGAATGAACTACATTTTAAAATATATTAAAATCGAAACGGTTATTTTAAATTGCAATCATTTTTTCACAATATCCTGTTTTAACTGTATTTTTGATCAAATAAATGCAGCCTTGGAGGGCAATTCACTTTCAGTCAGTGATTTAAATCACACACTTTAGCCTGGCATGCCTGTTAAGCATCTCAGGGTTGTGGGTTTTATACCATTTCCTTACAGTAACACCAGCATACAGCAGATAAAATAAATGCTTTCTGATGCATCTGAGGAAAAAAAAAAAGATTCTGATGGCAGTATACATTCATTCCAATTTACTTAATTATATATCTATTACAATTCTGTATAATAGTGTACAGTACTGACTTCTCAAAGCCTCAGATAGATGCTTTATGACACATACGAGGACAAATATTTCTTAAAAAAAAAAAAAAAAAGGAGAGAGAGAACCAGCAGTTCTTTCTTCAAGTACTCAACAGGCCATTCCAATAATAGAAATATACAGTGAAAATTATTTAGAATCATGCTCTACTCCCAATATCATAATGAACAGGCTGTCATTTCACTGAGACCAAGCCTTTACACTCCCACTTGTAAAACTATGATTTACAGATGCAACAAAAAAGGACTGTGGAAAAGCTTATGCACATTTTCAGTGGAAATGCCAGTTTTACAAAATAATTGGAAATTAAGGTTCTGTGTGAACCAACAGCCCATGATGACATTGTATCCAAAGTCCTTTTGCATTCTTTTAAAACGAGGATTAAGAGGTCACTTCATTACGGAGGCTCGACAGTGCAAGTTTCCTCCAGCATATTTATAAGGCTCCAGCTCAGCCCTGGCCCACATCTTTATCAGTGGTTTTGTTGTGGTTTGGTCGATTGTTTAGTGCAAGCTGAATTGCCCAGATGCTCAGAGGCCTCATATAAGCGAGAGAGCGGTAAATGCCTTTCTCACAGTATGCTTCAGGAGTCTGAAAGGCCATTCCCATTCGTTCCCATACAGCACGGTAACAGCCTTCCGCAGTGTGCATTCCCTCTTCTATCATGCCCTGGGAAAAAAAGACAGTGGGATGTATTAGGTGTTAATTAATAGAGTCATTTCATCTGGAACCTGGTGATATGATCTGAGGTTTGATTACCTCATGTATCATTGTAGCTGCTAATCCGTACACTACTCCCACCCACACCTCATCTGATTGGACACTGGAACGGTCAGGCACACCCTCTGGCCTCATCCCATTCACCGCACCCATCTGCCCGCCTGCAAAGCTCATAACGTTGAGGTCGAACACAGACTTCAATGCGCTACAGATTTTCTCCTTGGGAAAAGCCTGCATAGACAAATGAATGAAGAAAAAAATCCATGTTAGTTTCCATCCAGGATAGTCTACTCTTCCTCTAGAACACTGACCCCCTCTGGAGTGTGAGTCACCCATGCTAAAGCAGTGTAATAAAATGTTTTTTTATTTGTAACACTTTACAGTAAGGTTTCATTCACTACCATTAGGTATCATGAACTAACAATGAACAATATTTCTTTAGCAATTTCAATATACATTTTTAAACATTTTTTGAAAGAAATTGATAATTTTATACAGTAAGTATGCATTAAATTGGTTAAAATGACAGTAAATACATTTGTTACAAAAGACTGTTGTTCTTCAAACTATCTACTCATCAAAGAATCCTGAAACTGAAGAACTGTATCTCTTCATCACACTTCATTAAGCAGCACAACCATTTCCAACTGTGATGATAATAATAATAATAATAAATGTTTCTTGAACACCAAATCAGCATATTAGAATAATTTCTGAAAGGCCATGTAACATTGAAGACTGAAGTAATGGTTGCTGAAGATTGAGCTTTGCCATCACAGAAATAAGTTACATTTTAAAAATACAACCAAATGTTGATTATATTAAAACATGCTTGTAAAATGTTTTTCAGACTGACTTGGTAGTCATCTTCCCCAAGTCCAGACGCCCTGAGAAACCACTGGCCTGCACACTGGTCCGACATTACACTGTTAGACAGGCTCTGTCCACTGCTGTCGTAGTTGTAGTATTTGCCTATTAGAGAAGAAGAAAGACACTTCACAGGGTGAAAAATTAATGCATTAAATTTAATGTGTTTGTTAAATGTGGTTTTTGAAAACAATTGTTTTTCGGCACTGTGTATGCTTACACACCATTCCACAGGAGTTTGTCAAAGGCTGCTCTTCCTCTCTCCAAAATATCTCTGTAGCGTTGATAAACAGACTCGCATTTCAGCACACGTGCCATTTTACACATCATGCACACTGACGCCAGCCACAGGCCACCACAGTAAGCACTGGAAGACCAGAAACACAGGATGTTGTTACTCAAGACATAACAAAACTTATGTCATGATACAGGATTTTAATATACAAATTAAACATAAAAATGTAAAATAATAAAAAATTGTGTATTCTGATAAATTTGTATATATATATATATATATATATACTGTATATATT